>NW_027526335.1:80573078-80714403 GCF_048455015.1 Haemaphysalis longicornis
CTTTCTAAATCGCTTGACAGCACATTCAGTTTACCTAGTTTTTCAGCGTCAGCGCTGGTGTGTGTCCTTTCCTGTTGCTTAGATGGGTACACGCTCACTCAGTCACTATCCCTCTCTCTCTCTTTCTGGCCACCTCTACTCAGTAAAGTTTTTCTCCTCCTCCACCTTCCTTTTTTTTCTACCCCTCGTCGTTTTCCATGCCTGGAAGGCGTGAAGGAAATGATAATCCGCATCTCTTTGAATGCTTTTTCTTGCTCTTCTAATTTTTTTTTTGCTTGCCCGTACCAGGGCGTAGTTCGTCACGTCGGGAGCTCGTTTTTAAAACGAGTGGAGGACATCGCCGAGTGGAAGAAGAGAACTTTCCAAGGTAGCTCGAAAATCCCAGAAAAAAAAAAAAAGAATAATGAAAATAATAGAAAGGAAGTGCAAAAGAATGAAAGAAGGAAAGAGGGAAAGAAATAAAGAAAAGACAGGAAGGAAGGAAGGAGTAAAAAGAAATGCAAGCCAAAGAAAGGGGGGGAAAACTCGCCATACATATAGCTGATACTGGAGACACTCAGCTAGGAACACAATGGCGTCGCATCAAGAACCGCGTGTATATATATATCTCTCTCACCAAACGCTCGAGGCTACACTTCAGCGAATATTAAAGTGAGACTAGCCTGAAAGGCCAACGAAAAACATTTCTCCCCTCTCGTGCTCTTTGCGCAACTTTTTCGTGCCTATTTTGTTCCCTGCCCGCGGGCGAAACGTATTCGAATGCTCGTTATTATGTTTCCCGAAAGCTCCCTGATTCACTGCACCGAGAGACTCGTGCCGTGTGGAGCGTAGTGGTCCCATCTAACTGCTGTCTCTTGAACACTCCATATTCGATGTACTTCGCCGCTCGTACGTGTAAAAGAGCAGGCAGGGGAAAAATAAAATGCGAGCTTTTGACGCGAGGAGCGAATGGCACGAAGAAGGGTGCACCGGTATCCGAAACTTCGGTGTAACGGGAGTCCTGTGCAGATCTCGACAATGTCGCGTCGTCACGCCTTTCAGCAAACCATAGCGGGAAGCGCCTGTTTTCGAGTCGAGCCAAAGCGTGCCTTCTACTCGAAAGTGCGCCGGCCGCGCTTGTAGTGTAGTTGCTTTTTAAATTTTGTTCTTCTTGCTTACTTTTTTTTTGTTATTCTTGTCCCATCGCGTGGAGTCGACGGTCGAGTAGGAGCGTCTTTCCTTGCCGCTTTGCGCGAAGGAGTTATTGCCTTCGTTGCAAAATGCGTTTCCCGCGAGTTCTTCAAGAGGGTATATAGCTCCCGGGATTTGTTGCTACAATGAGAATTTTATGCGTTCTTTGGTCCGGAGAGCATGAACAGCCTTAGGCTCAGCAGTCGTGAACGTGCCCCGGGCCCCGGTCGGTGCCTCAACTGTTTTTTAGCGGCTGAGACGTCGATGCAGCGACGCCCAAGCGCAACGAGAGTGTGTACTGCTTAACGCACTACTTCACAGCACCGTTGTTGTCCTAATAACTGTGTTTGCGCCTCGGAGTGGTGTGCCGTCTGGGCGCCATATACGCCCATGAATGACTGGTTAAGCCACTGAACCTTAATGCCTTTCTCCGCCTGCGCCCCTCCATAGCGAACACATTATTAACCCCACACCCTCCGTATCACACACAACAGTGCCGCGCGCAGCCCCTACAACCTCGTGGTGGGGCCTAATCTACACACTACCATCACCCCATTTCGAACGAATCTTCCCCCTCATCTCCACTGTAATATATATATATATATATATATATATATATATATATATATATATATATATATATATATATATATATACAGAAAGATAGGTCAGCAGTCTACAACGCCAAAGGAGGCAGTCTACAACGCCAAAGAAAAGAGCCTAACCACACCCCCATGCCTCCTTTGGCGTTGTAGACTGCTGACCTATCTTTCTGTATTTCCTCAACGAGCCCCTCATTGCCTTACTATATATATATATATATATATATATAGAGAGAGAGAGAGAGAGAGAGAGAGAGAAACCACGTGGTGAGAGTGGGACATGTGGTGGGAATTGTCAGTTTTCCTTTTTCCGCCTGTAAAGGGTGCACCACTGTAAGCGTCCAAAAAGAAGTGTGGCAAAGCCGCCTGTAAGCGTTGAGATCGGTAGGGGATATACCAAATAGTGACGGAGAACAGGTACGCACTGTAACAACAGTGTAAACACTGCCAGTTTGTCGTTGTTCGTGAACGTACGTTTTGACGCCGAGCGTACTTACAGCGTAATAGCGTATTTATGGCATACTAGACCCTATTGTCTATCATCGCTGGACCAACCGGTCTTCCCTGAGGGGAGTTGAAAGCACTCATGCTATGGCTCCGCTCGCGCCTCACAAGCTCGAGCGAAGCACTTCAATTACAACGCACCAACGACAATATCGCCGCAGTTCTCGGGCTTCCTAATTTTCACAGGCTCATTGCCGCAGGACTTTAAATAACCGTGCTCTTCCCCGCTTTCCTGTCACGTCACAGCACGCGATCCCGACTCCATACGATGCGTGCGTAAGTAACGTGCATTTCACGCTTGGTGGAAATTCGTCGCGTAAACATTATTAGAAAAATCGTTCCTTTCTTCGCTTTTTGGCACTTCTGAACAGATGAGTTCTGATGGAGGGTGCCGTCAAGCGAAAACACAAGTGAAACTGCCGACGTAAGGAATGTTTCTTCCCCTGTGGTTGTTTACACTCTCAGAAAGCTGAGACAACAAAAAAGCTGAGACAACAACAAAAAAAAAAGAATTTGGATTTGCACGGCACCCGCAAAAATTCCAATCTTTAGGTTAAAACCTGCATTTCTCGACTAGGATCAGTGCAAGGGAAATCTGAGGTAGTAATGGAGAAAGCTATTTTAAAGAGCACAAGCCTGCATTATCAGGTCCTGTGTAGATGTACGACTTATTTCTTCACATCATCATTATCATGGTCACTATCGTCTTCGCGCTATTCAGACGCTCAGCACAGTTGCCTGATATCTATTTTGCATACCCTCAAGCGCCTAAGCTTTGTATGGGGGTGTTGGCACTAAGAAGAGCAATATTTTACAAGCATTGTGGCAAAGCAGGAAAAAAGAATAGCTTGAAGGGACCCTGCAACATTTTTTAAAACTTTTTTCGAAATCTTAAATGCTTGCCGAATGTGGTCAACCAATACAACCAGCACTTAGATTACGGGGTCGCAAAACACCTCAGCCAAAAGTTACGACTCTATGCCCATCAGGTAACTTAGAAACTCGCTCGAAATATTTTTCTCTCCATCCTGGTGTTGGCGTTCTTCGACCGCTCAGTTTGCGTCAATGCAGCGGTGTAGCGGCTATTGGCCGGTTTTCCTTCAGTTGCAGCAATAAACGTATTTGATGTAGACTTTACAAAGATAGCCACAAAAGCAAAGCAGGAACGCAAGGCGTATCTGCTGCGACAGGCAATTCACGCACTGCCACTCCGTGTTGGCGATAAATATAGCTTTCGCAGCGCTTCCAGGTGCGACGGAAATAGTGAAAGCATTTACACGAAGTGTTGCAGAGTCCCTTTAAACTGCCAAAAATGAACGGGTCAGACGCATAGAAATATAAAAAAGACATCGAGAAATGGCATGTCACAAAACTACTTAACAAACAGTAAAAAAAAAGAGGGATCATAATGCACTCAGGTGGAAGCGTAAACATGGCGAAAACAAACATTCACTTTTCGAAAACCGGCATCAGCTACATACATAACCTCTAAAGTGAAATATCAAGCAACACGCAAGCTGACAACGGATAAGGAAATACAAATGCGGCCGGATTTGAAAACAGAAAAAAAAAAGCGTAAAATTCCAAATGATGTGAAAACATTCAGAAGTACGTCTGACACCACCAGGCAAAAATTAAGGCTTATTGTTTAAAGAAAAGGGGAAAAAAAGAAGAAAATGAGAGCTTTCTTCTACGAGGTGAACCTGTATTCCGCGTGACCGTTCTTTTCTCATTTATGCCGGGATTATGTATTCTTATTTCTTGGACTTAGTGCTGTAATCGATCAATCCCGTAACTGCGATTAGGTTTTGCAGCACCGTTTCGGGGGGATCTTTCGGGAGGAAGTCGCGTGCTTTTATTTCTTCCCGCATAAAAAAATTCCACTAATACATCGTACCATGAAAAAAGGAGTGCTCCAAACAAAAAAGTAAGGAGTCCAAGGTAGTTAACAAATTTGTTTCCAACGTGTATTCATCGAAGCTCACCAAGCTTAATCACTTCCGGATGGCCCATAATGGCAAAAAAAAAAAATCGCCAAGGCCCTTTCTCTCAACGTAATCAAGGACGTCTTTAGTCAATGCGGATCACCGCAGCCGGCTGGGTTATCGATGCAAATACACCGCAGGGCACCTTAACGAGCCTTTGACGAGGGGGGGTGGCGGCGTTTCACTAGGGAAGCTGTAGCAACCGTGGGTAGTCAATTGCCACAGAGATCGAGACAAAGGCAGCTGGGGCAGCTGCCGGGGGCAGTCCACCAGGGTTCTTGCCAACAGTGGGGCGATACGTAATAAACACCTTAAGAAAGAGCATTAGGAGCGTGCACAATTGCTGCGCACTTAAAGAGAACAAATGATGGTAAAGTGTTCGAGTTTCAGAAACAGAAGCTGCTTTCTTTCACCTGTGGTCTGAACCTTTTTGATCGTTAATACTGCAGACTACCGTTCCTTTCACCGCTACATAGGTGAAAGGGACACGCTTTGCACAGGCTAAATTTAGACCTCATTACGACTTTGTGCGTGTTCGTCTGTGTTGCAATTTCGGCGTTGCCCTTAACGTGACTGAGCTGGAGACAGCACGCGACAGAAGAGGAGCACTGCATATTCTACCTTTCATTCGTCTGTACCTTTCGAATGAGTGCTTCGAAATTTGCAACCAGAAATGAACACGGGGGTAACTTAATCATTAACTTCGTTAGGTTATGCAATAACCTAAAGACAGTGTGCGTTTTTATTCTCATTATTCACACACAGTTACGGGGAATAACCGTATATGTGCAGAGCACTTTAGGGGCTCGCCTTGTCGTCGTAGTTCGCTCGCTGGACCCAAGCGGAGCCACACGGCGTTCCGTCATAGCGGGTGTCGTCGCGGCGTAACCCAGAGGCTTCGAAAGCCAAGCGGTTTATATAGTCATAAGCGTTCGAAACTCGTGAACTGCTGGCGCTTGTCATACATTTCTCCGCTTTTTAGCGCAAAAAAAACTGTAGGTATATTTGAGGGAAAATATACGTAATTAAGCGCCAGCGCCCGCGTTCATTTAGTAAGGAACACTCGCTGGGTTGGTTTTTACGGTAGTAAGCGAGAAATTGGCAATGTATCTGCTTCTTTCGTTGCAAATGTCGTCAAAAGACGATAGTCTTTGTAGACATTTGCCAAGGAAATGCCCCCCTTTGCTTTCCCGCTCACCTTACATGCTGTTCTGTTCCGTCGCGCTCATCCCAAGGTAAACCCACTAAAGGTTTGCTCAATGCGATTTGAGTTTACCGCATTCCACTGCTACAGGCCGTGTTCCTCGATGCCAGCTCTGCAGTACGGCGGAGACGCGCGCGAATCGAGGCGGCCTACTTCAAGGTTTATAGAACCGCGTTACCGTGCTCCATGTGCGTTCCAACTTGGAAAGCACGTAGAACGCACCTTTCGTTTCTGTTGCCGCGTGATTTCTCATATGCCGCCAGGAGGGGGCGTTGGCAACAGCAGGCGGCGGTTTTCTGAAGTAGATGTAGAATGTCATTTGCTATCGAAAAACCAGGCATCCATGATTTTTTTAACAAAGGAACACTGTAAATATCCATTGTGTACTAATTTATAGTATTATATTTGCATAATGCCTTGTTCTTGTTCAACGAAGTTGACAAGTATGAACATATAAACCGGGCTTAGGCGTTTACATTTCGCTGTGAGTATATAATACTATTGCGCAGTATGCATTTTACTTCGGCCGGGTGGCTGAATCAAGTCACAGACAGACAGAGAGACAAGCAGACAGACCGAAATTTCTGGGTGTAAGTAGCCCAAGAAAGGCAATCTTCTTTAAAAAACTCCTACCTCCCCTCGCGGGAACCCCTGTGTAGATGCGACGCATAGGCGGAGCGGCGAAGGGACCGCGTTTTATAGCGCGCATAACGATGAGGGGACTGCGTAAGCCGGTCCCAGTCGATGACGACGTTGGCGTACTTGCAAAGCGGCGTGGACTCTAGGTGTTTGAGCCAAGCGTAGATGTTGCTTCGCCGGAGAACGGCACACCGGTTATATGCGCAGCGCGCCCGAAGGAGAGGAAACCGCGGAAGAGAGAGTACTGCACATGCGCCGGCTCCAGCGCGTCTGCCGCGGCTATGACGCAACGTGCCGCGGCTATGACGCAACACAATCCACTTTAATCCAATCCAATCCAAGCCAATCCAAGCCAAGCCAAGCCAAGCCAAGACAAGCCAAGCCAAGCCAATCCAATCCAATCGAATCCAATTCCAATGCCCCTCGCGAGAGAGTGTTCGCTATCGGAGAGGAGAGGGGGTGAGCGGCGGAGAGCGCAGCTGGCGCGGCGAGGATAATGGGGGAGGGGTGGACAACGCCGACGACAACGACGACGACGCCGGAGGGACAAGGCGAGTGAATCAGATGCTCTGCATCTAAAAAGTTGTAGTGCAATGCCGGCACGTGCGAGAGGAAAAAAGCAAGCACAAAAAGAACAGAACTCCCACTGGCGCAGTTTCAGGCAGGGGGCGCGCGAGCACTGCGAAGGCGGGAAATTTGAGTTGCATTGGGTGGTAGAAGTGAGCGGTTAACGGCGCTACAGCCCATTATGGCGAATCGCTTCCTCTGCACTTCTGACAGCTTTCGGCTTTAATTTTTTAGTTATTTTCGTCACTGTAGTCCGAGATGTCGTAGCGCGTATTCCTATTAAATGTAGGAAAAAGCCGTTTAAATGGATTAAACGAAAGCTGTGGAGGCATTGAGCTGTGTTTTTCAAATTGTGACTTCAGGTAGGAAAGCAGCGCATACCTCAGTCGGTTCTTAAATAAGAAAGATCGGGATGATTTGAGAGGGACATTACGTTACGCAATTAAAAAAAAATTCCTGGACCTGTATAGACGGGAGGAAGTGCACAGAATTGAGACCGATTTAATGAGAAACTGGATATTGTTAAGGCGAAAGGAAGCCAACCCAGATAGCCAACATTTTGGCTCATATTTTATTTTATTCATATTTTATTGTAGGCTGAACATGATGTTCAGGGGAGTCGCATCGTGAGTATTTGAAACATAGTCAGGAGGGTAACTCATCTCATTATTATCCAGTTTTCATGCATTAAAATAAAATGAAATAAAATAAACAGCAGTAAAGATTAGCCGGAAGATTTTTGTTCCCATTAGTACTCTGATTATTACCAATCTGAAAATTAATGAACTAGTTCTCTGACGATCGGATGGAAAAATCCCCGTTGGGAATTTCTCCATTAAGTTAACAAAGTAATTCTACATTTTACTTTGTACTCGTGTAAGAGTACGCTGTATTAAGGTGACAACGTGACAACATTACTACAGCATAAACGGGGTCCAATGTCTCCCAGCGTTCGCACAGTTAAATAATTAACAGGACTGGCGGAAAATTATGCACTCCCTCTTATTTGCTCTTGTTTTTTGAGCAAAGGAGGTTTAAAGCGACGCGAGTTAATTTACTGTGACAAAGCTATACTCGGGGACAACTTTCTGTGGCAATGGAGCGAAAGCTACGGAGGGAGGCGGAGGGGGATGCTAACTGCTCTGTGTTACTGCGCGAAGTAGTTCCCAATAAACTGGTTTCGGTTTCAGTTTCGGCGTGACCGATACGCATTTGATACAGTTCATTTCTTCGCATAAGCTCCATAGTTGAGTGCGCTGAACCACGATCACCAAGCATGCAGGCATATTGGCGTCTCCTTCCACACGCTTCATTTGTTTGTATAAACATAGGCCAACGTTTTGACTGGACACGGTCCGAGCGTCCGTGAAGTGGAGAACTCAGACCGACTGTGGACTCTGTATCGTTCAGAAAAGAAGTGAATTTTGTAAGCGCTGCAGTTTTGACTGAATGCACCGATCTGTAAACTCTTCTACTGGGCAGCAGCACCGGCATGTGCGGCGTACTTACCTAGCGCGGTCGCGGTATACCGAAAGAGCAGCATGCACACATGCTTACGCACACGCTCGCTTACGCCGGGAAACTGGCTAACCGAACGGATTGCGAAAACAGCGGAGAGTCCCGGTTGCATCAGTCTCACTTGGGCGTACACTTTGCAAACCACTCGCTTCGTTTGTTTAGACAGCGAAGCTTTACAAACCCTATGCGGAGAATGAAGTGGCGAGCTGCCGAAAGCAGTCGACAAGAACGCCGTGTTTTGGTTTGTTTTTTTCGGGAGGGAACCATTGCGACGCCAGCGGCGACAGCCGCAACCAAAAATATCCGAAAATGTAAAAAAATGCTCTCTGTTTCATATACTCTGGCTAGCAATTTAGTAGCATTATCACTGCAAGTCTAAAACTTCAGAACTAAATATTTTTGAATTGCTGAGGTTACCGCCAGCCAATTATTTTTCTTGAACTACTTCCAGGTGCACAGTGAAAAGGCGTGGTCCGGCTCCGTAGCCTTGACTGCATTGCCACAGAAAGTTGTCCCCGAGTATAGGTGATCGAGCTTTTTGTTGGCCTTTGTCGGGATATAGAGGGCTGAAAAATAATGATGCCCTTGTTTGGACCTTAAAATAATGTTCTTATTAGAGATCATTAGAACGCTGAGAAAGCGGCTATACATGCGATTTTTTTTAGGACATGCGATGGCGTCCTGTAACGAAACTAATACATTTCCCCATAGTTCGACTGGTCGACCGAAAAGCTCTGATAAGGTCTCTGGACACACGGCGCGTGCTTGATACCGGGCTTTCATTGTGTCAAAACCGTTACTTGAAAATCGCAAAAAAGGAGCGGTTCTAGATAAGACAGTACACGCATCCAACATGAAGAAGGAGTACAATAGCATACCACTATCTCATAAAACCCGTATCGGTGTGCATTTAGATCATTCGTAGATGCGTTTACCTAATGCGCGAGAAAACGTCGAATCGGTTCGTTCATCGTTTGCGGTTTGGGTCCTTGTCGGTTTGACGATCGATCGGACTCACTTTAAGGGAAGGTTAGACGCACTTTTCCCGAGGGTTATGACGCTTTTTTTGACGCAGTTTTGCTGCTCGAAAGCTTTTGCGCTTCTCTAACCTTTGTTTAGAGAGGGATGGTGAAATTTTAGTCGCACTTTTGTAACGATTGCGGGAGATGTTCTTTTCTCGAACATGCCAGAGAGCTGCAATGGTAAATTGCGCCGACTAAGCAGCACCGAAAGTCACAGCCGAAGGTTCGGGGCCTGGACGTGACTCCGCAGCATAGTGCAAAAGGGAGAATGGCTGCATGATGAAGAGAAGGTGCCTTCCTTCGCTGTTCCTACTCTCCCTGTGTAGAGCAAGAATTTCCCTTCCACAAACTTTTTGTATGCAAACACTTTAGACGCTCCCCCACTCCTGTTAGGGCTCTTGCGTTTATAGCTTACATTTTAGTTTGCCTAATGAGTGCAGCAGTTTTGCAAGAAATGTGTGAGCAAACTCCTTATTCCCAAGCACATTCTCTGTACATAACCACTGTGAGGCGGAAGACTGCACAGAGCAGGTCGGCAAAGGGCCGCGCAATGACTGCACCCTTGGGCTTACACAAAGCCGAAACAAACGTTTCACCCCATCAGCCAGTTTTGTATGTCTTTATAGGTACAAAATTTATTACTGTGAGAATTGCAAACAGTTCGGTAAGTTCTTATTCTTCTTTAGTGGTGTCTTAAGCCTCCAGAGTGATATCTCTCTCTCTCTCTCTCTCTCTCTCTCTCTCTCTCTCTCTCTCTCTCTCTCTCTCTCTCTCTCTCTCTCTCTCTCTCTCTCTCTCTCTCTTCTTTTCTACCAATACTTCCGTCCCCTACTGCATTTTCGTACCGGTCGAAAAGGGTACACTAGTGCTGTCGATGCGGAAAAGTTTACCGTTGTGAGTTTAGAAAAAAGAAAAACCGATAAATAGGTTTAGGACAAGGCACCTGGAGACCAAGATATCCGGAGAGTCAAGTGGGATTCAAGAAAAACGGCGGGCGCCTCCCCGCTTCCTTCCCGCATTTCTTCTCTTTATATCGCCCTAAACCAACAAGACTCAGAATAAAAAGACACGGCCAACATGTTCCGGGTCTGATTTATGCGAGCCCAAAATGCGAGCATGGTACGTCTAAGCGAACACACACACTTAAAAAGAAGAAAGGGACTAGGAAGGGGGACTTCACCCCCACCGCTTCCTACTGAGACGCGCGCAAAGAAGACGCTAGAGTGCAGTAAATCATCAAAGCTGACTACGCACCGTCTAGGAGAAGGGGGAACCGCGAGCTCTGTAGGAAGGGCCGAGAAGTGTGCGGGTGGGGAAGGGGAGGGGGGAATGAAAATGGCGGAGGGTGGTGGAAAGTAGCGGAAATGCAACAAAAGGCTTATCGGATCCTGCGCAGTCGTCCGCAGTCCGTCTTGTCCCGCGCCCTGGAAGCATTTTGCCTGCCTAGAACATCGGTGCACGGACCATTTAAGATGGTTCCTCGCAGCACTTTTTCCCGCAGAAAACAGTGAAGCGCAATAAAAACGAGGGAAATGGTCAGAAGGCAGCGGGTCCGTGCAAGAAGCTCTTCCGTACGTCCTCTTCCGTTCGGGTCGTTCAGTCCATAGCTCTTTCCGTGCCTCGGCGCCCTGTTCTTTCTTTGTTCTGGTTTTTTTTTTCTTTTTTTAGAAAAAAAAAAAATGTTTGAGTTATTCCCTCTTCTGGTGCCGACCGAACGCTTGACGTCGGCTAGAGATGATTTGGGTAAAGTTAATACGTTAACCTAGCATACTTCGAAAGATGATGGTACCACACGATTCTAATGCATCAAACTAGTCTTTACAAAGAAAAAAATAATAAATAAACCACATCGATATCAAAAAACAACAACAAGAACTTCTTCATCGCACGCTTGAGGACATTCGTGTCATGGTCTTGGCCTTTGACTGCACTTCGCCGCTTTGATTTCTGACCACTCTGCATAGTTATTTTTCTACCACGGAAATTCATATCGTGCCTTAAAATGCGACAGTGTAGGTGTGCGCTGTACCCGCCGCGGTGGCTCAGTGGTTAAGGTGTTGCACTGCTGAGCACGAGGTCGCGGGTTCGATTCCCGGCCGCGGTTTTTCTGATGGAGGCGAAAAGCAAAAGCGCCCGTGTGTACGAGATTTCGGCGCACGTTAAAGATCCCCAGGTGGTCAAAATTAATCCGGAGCCCTCCACTACGGCGCGCCTCATCGCCTGCGTTGCGTCGGCGCGTTAAAACCCTACAATCAAACATATCAATCAGGTGTGCGCTGTGTTTCTCCACCGCACGGATGAAACTGATTGATTGATTACGATGTTTAACGGGCCGATGCTGCACAGGCGATGAGTCGCGCCGTAGTGGAGGGCTTCGGATTAATTTTTACCACCTGGGGATCTTTAACATGACCTGAAATCTCTAACACAGGGGCGTGTTCGCTTTTCGCCTCCACCAGAAAAGCGGACGACGAAGCAATTTTAAAATGCGCAATAAAACCTTCCGTTATGTGATAATTCTACCGCGGCTGCGATGTTCAAAGTGTTCGAACAATATGACTGTCCGGCGCATCTGGAATATAAAGCAATTAGGCCAACCACTTAAAACCTGCCTATACTCTCGGGACAATATTATGCCAATTCTTTCGATACAACATGTATAGATCTTGCTGCTCAATTCTAAATTGGTTCCCCAGAAATTTAAAATGCACACATTGCTTCAATCTGCCTTTTTTATCAAACGTTTCTTGAATATGTTCACACTCTCTTGGTGTGGCTGTAACACTCATCCAAGAAACGATGACAAGAAAGGCAAGGTTCATTTCACTGTGTATTTGAGTCCTACGCAAGGTATAATAATGCGGAGAATTAAAAAGAAGAACTAACGGAAGGCTTCAGCAGCTGAGCAGGAGCAGACATGGAGGCACCACGCGCATGCGCAGAAGACGACCACTCGGAAGAGGATCCTGCAGTGGGGTACCGCACCTCATTCATTGCCCACGTGTTCCCTACCGGCGGCAAAGCGGCTGCCGCCGACCAGCGGCCAGGCCACAGACGAGCGATGACGTCACGGCTATGCGGCGGACACTTCTTAAATGGAAGCTTTCCACTTCTTCACGTAATTCACACTGGTCATGCCTCATGACCCCATTTTCGCTTTTCCACCTCGCGGACGATGACGCATTTTCTGCGATAAAAGATCATTAAACTTTTGCGTTGTAAACCGCACCCTTTCTCCTTGCCGAGAGCTATGGATTGGGAATGAATTCTTGAATCCTTGCACGGGATTTAGGCAAGACAAGTAAGATGCACGAATCACTAACCTTCGTGAGTAACCTGGTGAAGCTTCGAATATTAATCATTCTGCCTAGAAGACACATTTCCTCCCGGAAACGCAGCGAAGAGTGCGCGATAGTCAGTCCTAACGCTCATTTATTTACACAGAAGGCACGCCGGATAACTTGAGAGCCAAGCTATCGAAACTAAAAAGAGGCACGGCTTCGAGAGCTAGAGGTACAAAAATTTACCAGAGTTTTTAGTGCCCATTTTATATTACTCTGCCCCTGGATGACCGTTCAAATCAAACATTCAAGACGGTCGGTGGCGACGAATACATAACAAGATTGCAGGCCGGCTAGCCCACTGGCGCGCGCTTGAGCGATCACTTCATCGTTCGCTAAATATCAGATCAACATCTTCCGTCAGAATACGAGAAATTTTGCAGAATGACTAAAGTGTATCTTTTTTTCTATTCACCTAAGTATACAGTAGACTCTCGATAAACGGAACTTCAAGGGACCGGAAAAATTAGTTCCGTTTAACAGGAGTTCCGTTTACTGAGAGAGATGTTCTAAGGTGCAAATTTATGTGCGTACACACTTGTAAGGGCATTTAATGGAACTCTAACCATTGGAAAGTGACTGTAGCTGATAGTTTTCAGAAAGCAAGAAAATACAAGAAGCGTAGGCACAGCATTCACAAAGTTGATTTGGCAACAATGAGTCGCTGTGCACTACAAAATGCGTCAATTATTTTTGTTTGAGTCCTTGCAACTGCATCTTCACAGAGGCTAGAGGCCTCAACTTCGCGAGTGCTTACGAGCCACCGAATTTAGAAGACGGCAACGTGGTAATGAAGGACGAATAGCACAACGATGGCACGAACGACGCGACAGGAGGTGAGCCCTGTAGCCTCGGCGTCTAGAATCGAGACCGAACGACTGGAACAAGAACTGCGATGTTGCATTCGTTGCGCTAACACGGCTAACCACTTACGAGACGAGGCTTACGAGGCCAACAAGGCTAAAAAAGCATGGAGGAAGAAAAAAAAAAAAACAAGAACGAGACAGCCGGAACCGTAAAAAGCTGATTCTCATGCCAGTGGATTTCACAAGAAGTTCCATTTCTGGTTCCGTTTACACGGTGATGCGGAAATTTTAGTTCCGATTACCGAGAGTTTTAATACGTTATCTGAATAAAAAACCAACCAAATTCCAGGCAACTGTTCCGTTTGAGTGGCAATTCCGTTTAAGCGATTTCCGTTTATCGAGATTCTACTGTACTAAGTTAGTGATCTGAAATATTAGATTAACGGACGGAGACTCCGCATAAACTGAGGTGGAGGCGAATGAAAATATAATCATCACTACCCCCACCACCACCCCTACCGCCACCACAACCACCGCCACCATCATCATCACCATAATCGTCGTCGTCATCAACATCACCGTCAACAGCCTGTTTAGGCTCACTGCAGGACGGATACCTCTTCCATTGACCTCCACCCGCTTCTGTCCTAAGCTTCCCGGGCCCGTTCTTTGCCTCGGAATATTCTTATTTCGCCTCTCCATCTAGTTAATGACCTTCCCCTCCTTCTACTCTTGTCTCTCGGTGTCCATTCTGTTGTCCTTGTAATCCACCTGTTGTCAGTTCGTCGTACTACATGGTGAGCCTAAGTCCACTTCTGTTTTTTTAATTTGAACCATGGCATCTTCTGCTCGAGTTTATCCCTAATCCAGGTAGCTCGTTTCCTGTGTCTAAGCATTGCTCCTATAATTATTCGCTCCATGGCAAGACGGGCGGATCTAAGTTTGCTTTCTAGTTGTTTAGTAAGGTGCCAAGTTTCCGCTTCGTGTGTCATCACAGGCAGGATGCGTTGATTGAGTACCCTTCTTTTTAGGGATAGAGGTAGTTTACTTTTCATTAGTTGCGAGAGCCTGCCGAGTGAATCCCAACCCAATCCTATTCTGCGCCGGATTTCTTTTTCCTGGTTGGGGTCCGCACTGAACATCTGGCCAAGCTAGTTATATTCTTCTACATGTTGCAGTGTATCATTACCTATGCTGAAAGAGACGTCTTCAGCATGTTTATTCATGTCATTACTTAAGGTTTATTGCTATTTATCTTTAGCCCCACAGCGAAACTCTCTAATCGTAGTTTTTCGGTCACTTTTTGGAGTTGTTCTGCAGATTCACTGAGCAAGACTATGTCGTTTGCAAACCTGAAATGGCTCAAGCTATCCCCGTTCATCCGTAAACCTAAGTTTACGAATGAACGGGT
Organism: Haemaphysalis longicornis; assembly: GCF_048455015.1. NCBI lineage: Eukaryota > Metazoa > Arthropoda > Arachnida > Ixodida > Ixodidae > Haemaphysalis > Haemaphysalis longicornis. The sequence goes on from NW_027526335.1 coordinate 80,587,848, forward strand.
ATGCTGTGAACAATTTTGGCGAGATGGCATCTCCTTGTCACACCACCTTTCGAATCGGGAATTTTTCGCTTTGCTTGTGAAGGCCTATCCTGCCCGTGCATTCCACATATATGTCGTCTAGGAGTAGTGCGTAGGTCTCCTCTATTCCTGTGTAGCGCTATGTAGCGCCTGTGTAGCGCCGGCGCGTTAAACCTCGTAATCAATCACTGAGTGATAGACATCTCCGGAAGTACGCTTCGTTACTCCATCAGTTGGTCAAGAGTCTTGAACAGAACTTTATGTTGTGTGGAAATTCTCAACACGACCTACTCGCCACTACAGCTTATTTAAACTCAGCGAGTAGCACTGTGTTTTTATACGAAAGGTGATGCCAAAACTTATTTGAAGCAACTGAGGACATGCATTACGTTTAAAACTCGGCTGACAGATGAGTATCACGCATTACTATTGCACAGAGTGTTCCCGTTTCTTACATGTACGTCTTATCTTGGTCGTTCGGTCGACGCGTCATACCATCGACTTCGTCTTGTCGTCGCCTGCACCCGGAAATCCCGTTAGCGTATTCGATTCGCTGACGATACCTGGTGCACTTGTGAACATCAAACCAAAGAAGACCGTCAAGTAATACTTGAATGCCTTTTTGCACGACAGCGCGGCAAAGATTGAAAGTCAAGCTTAACATGTTATCTAAGACTCCCATAATTTTGCGAGAACTGCTGGATCACTGGGATAATCCACCAAGCCAAAACAAAGCCTTCCTTGCACTACGCGTACTCTCACTCTCACTACACGCACTCCCACCCTCTGTTTCGCGCACTCTTACGCGACAAAGATGTGCATGTATGTGCAAAGCACATCCGGGTAATGTATTGTGCTCTATGTGGGATAACGTAAGTAAACTGTATTTGTATAACGTAAGTGTACTTATCTGTATTTGTATATAGGTGTGTATAGGTTTACTACATAACATTTTCGTGTTGTAAGAAATACGGTGTACATGCTTTGGGCGTAATGCTACTCTATGTAAGCGCGTGTACTGTGCATATCATATCGTACACTGAGCGGACGCGGGATCTTTCAGTATTCTTCCAATTCTCTATGTGTTTTTTTTTACCTGATGGTGCCTGAGACCGACATTGTGCCATTTTAATACTCCAAAGTTTGGAGTCGCCAGCTCGTCTTTCTGTGGATGCTCATCTCTCCAATAAACCAACATTTCCGTCAGCCTCGACCTTATTTTTTTTTTTGTCTTTTCTAACACCCACCCATCGCTTGTTTATAGAGGCCCTAAATGTGCGCCACCAGACGTGTAGAAAGCCGAAAGTGACACCTTCCTTCCTGCATTATTTCTTTCCCTTTGTGTTTTGGTTTACACATCGTAGAGATGTTTGGATTGCCAGCCTCGTGCCATGCTTCCCTTCGACAGATAGTTCCCGGAAAATTTCCTCCAGGCAATGACATCCAACGGCGGTGACACTGAAAAATGTTGCACTTGAGCTCCCTCTTCGTAACTGGGACTTTTCTCAAGCGTTTTTTGATCGGCCCCTTTCCGAGAGGGGCCATGCATCACTCCTTGCGGTAAAGGCGGGGAACGGAGGAGCTCTTTTCGAAGTATACTTGGCACTATGAATGAAATATCTGGAAAATATGATAGATGTGGGGAAACATAAGGTAAGCATAAAACTGCAGTGCACGGATATTTTTTGTTGCTACTCTCTACTCTCGGCTTTTTTTTTCACTAGTTTTAAGCATTGCTCCTCATGCTTATTTTTTAAAATCTTCCGGCATCTCTTAAACTTTTCTTCATCAATACGTTGTCCAATCAGTAGACACCGCATAATTAGGGTTTGTTTGTGCGATGTCACGCAGGTCTTTGAAATTTGTAACAGGGATTTTTTTTAAGTGCAGAGCACTTTAAGGGCTCCCCTTGTCGTCGTAGCTCACTCGCTGGAGCCAAGCAGAGTCGCGCGGCGTTCTGTCGTAGCGGATGTCGTCGCGGCGTGACGCGGTGGCTTCGAAAGCCAAGCGGTTTATATAGTCATACGCGTTCGAAACTCGTGAAACGCTGGCGCTTGTCGTACATCTCCCTGTTGCTTAGCGCGCAAAGAAAACTGCAGGAACATTTGAGGCAAAATATACGTAATTAACCGGCAGCGCCAGCGTTCATTTAGTTAGGAACGCTGGTTGGGTTGGTTTTTACGATAGTAAGCAAAAAAAAAAAAAAAAAAAAGTGGCAGTGCAACGCCGGCATGTGCGGGACGAAAAGCAAGCACAAAAAGAACAGAACTCCCTCTGGCGCAGTTTCAGGCAGGGGGCGCGCGAGCACTGCGAAGGCGGGAAATTTGAAGTGCATTGGGTGGTAGCAGTGAGCGGATAACGGCACTACCGCTTATTATGGCGAATCACTTTCTCTGCACTTCAGTCAGCCTTCACATTGTGTGGAACGGCTTTAATGTTTTCATGTGCTTTGAGATCCCTTAATTTTTTCATTGAATTTGTATCACATTGACTTCTATCATCTAAGAATTATCTCCGCTGTCACCTGCCTTTAGATGTCAGGCCGAACGTATGCCTCCGACTGTGCTTCAGAAACAGACAACCAGCCTTCAATTTATATATATATCCCCATGCTCGCTTTCGTCTTTAAAGGGACACTGAAGTGAATTTGTCAAGCTCCCGCTTTTGCTTGCACTGCGTAGACTGGCTCAAATTAGCACACTTTTCATCGTTTATCCGGTTGACAAGTCGGTAATTATTTTAGAAAGCGCGAAAGAGAAAAACTGCCATGCGCGGTTTGCGGCCGCCGCACCAACTAAAGGCTGTGACGACGGGAGGAGACGCACCGTGATTGGTTAGCATCCAAACAAGTTTCGGTTTCGATTCTGTAAAACAACATGCTTGACATCCGACGGCATCGTTGGATGGGCATTCTCGATATCTCAGTAATCATCGTACCGCGCTTCTGCCATGTTGTCGGCTGTAAAATGCATAAGATAAGCCTCCCAGGACGGCTTGGAATCGTAGCAATCACTAGCCGAGGCCTACGCAGTGGATGAACGCCCTCCGCGTCCCCGCAGGCGCTGAAATGCCGTGCGCTTTTCCCCCATATTTTGAGCTTGCCTCACTCATGCCTGTATCGTAAAAATCGTGTTTGAACCAGGCCAACGGTCTGTGGATTCTGGCCTGTGCCCACTGCCCGCAAGCAGTCGTTGCTTATGGCAATAGCACGCCAATGAGAACTCGCTAGCACGCCAGTGTCAGCCTGCGCGCGTTCTGTGAACTAGTTCGTGGAGCAGTGAACGTTACGGCCCAAAAAAAGGTTAACTCGGTGTAGAAAACATCGGCCGAAAACGAAAGAGTCAAATCATATATATAAAAAAAGAATGTAACCCCGGGGATTCGAACTGGTGACTTGCAAAACAGTTGCAGTAACATAGCTCGAGCTCCAGACAACTCGAGCACGGGCAAGCGCTGCTATAACCAGTTTACACTTTTATTTAGTTTTAGCAGTTCAAGCAGCTTAGGTGACTATTTGTTGTATTGCACTCGTGCAGTAACCGTCGCCCAAGTTTCCACAATATCTCAGGTCTAGCAATTGCATTTCTTAGACGGAAAAGCGTTCGCAGATGCGTAGTCGTGCTGCTGACCACTGTGCTTGTTCGCCGAACGCAAAAAAAAAAAAAAAAAAAAAAAAAACGTGCTTCCTGCATTCTAGTTTTACGCTGTACGGTAAAATTTTCAGTTGATTTTATTTCCTTAGTACCTATATTGACTTCGCTGACTCTTCTCCCGCCTTCAAGTGGCCTTATATTTTCCTACTGGCGTACCAGTCAGCGAAGCGTGGCATGTGCGCTTGTGCAGCGCTTGTGTGAAGCCACCTTAACTTGGAGCTAGATACAGTGTACAAATTAACAAAGTAAAGAAATTGAAAGGCACATTATTCCATTCAGAAACGTGTCCTGGCTTCGTTTCAACTGAGTGAACGAACTGCGACGACTCGCCGGCGGCCGGCGGACGAAACGCTGGGCCGTCTGACTCTGTCGGAAGGCCGGCAAGCCGTGCAGTAGCGCAGCCAATTGCCAGATCATCTCCTGCTGACGTCACACGAAAACGCCACAGAAAATGGGTGAGAGTGCAGAGAGGAGGACAGAATTTTCGAATTGATTTTTCTACTAAATAAATTCGCGTAAACGCGCTCAGAGTGGTCGAAACAGGGCCTAGGGACTCCGGACTACAATTTGCACTCGTAATCCCGCAATGTTTACAAATCACTTCAGTGTCCCTTTAAGGGAACTCTACAACACTTCTTATGAATGCTTTCACTCTTCCTTTCACGTCTAGACGCATTGTGAAAGCTACAGTGATCGCCAGCGCTGATCGGCACTGCTTCATTTGCTGGTAACAGCAGATCCGCCTTCTGTTCCTGCTTTGCTTTTGTGGCTTTAAAAATGTGGCTGTTGAATGCGTTCGTTCATTGCTGCAAATAAAAGAAAGCCGACCAATAGCCGCCACATCGCTGTAATGACGTAATTTGAGCGGGCTAGGAACGCTGAGACATAGAAGGGGAGGAAAATCTTTTGTGCAACTTTCCAGGTTATCTCATGGGCATTTAACGGTAGTTTTTAGCTTTGGTACTTTGTGACTTCTATGCTAAGTACTTGATGTGTTGATTGACCACCTTCTGAAAGCAGTTAAGGTTTAGGAAAGAGTTGAAAAAGTGTTCCCGGGTCCCTTTAACCGGCGTGCGCTCTATGCGGGGCAGAAACTCACCGGAGATAGCATCACCGTCTTGCTGTCCGCGCAGACAGATACTCCCATTTCCCTTCACGCTGCGGGTTAGTCCTCATTCCAAAACGGCTATCTCGTAGGAGTTTCCGAAGCCATTCCTTTAAGGACTCAAACGCTTGCGTGAGCCGAGTTGCACAACTATTTCATTGCTTACAGATGTTTGGCCGTTATATTTCGAACTAGAAAGCATGGAAACATATAGAATAGGCATGCGCTTCGTACTTCAGTTAAACAAATTTGCTCCTAATCTTGGACCTGAAAACATGTGGGTGCCCCTGGCGCGATTAGTGTTTGACATTTGGGTGCGATGTACATACGTTTTAAAAGAAAAAAAAAGGGGGAGGGGGAGACCGACAGTAGGTGCTATAACAGGCCGAAAAGATGACTCCCGGTTCCGCAGCAATGCAGATTTGTAGAGATGATATTGCTAATGTGACTCATCACTTAAAAAATGTGATGCACGAGCTCAGTGTCAAACGAACAGAATGTCAATGTTCCTAGCAGAGAATATATTCTGATTAAAAAAGCAAGTTACAACAATTCTTTGTAAGAGAAGAAAATCTCTACTGCAGCGGCTCACTCTTGGACTGACCATGATGTTACAGTTTTTTTTTTTTTTTTTTGCATTGGCTTCTTCGTTAGCTTTGGTGTCTGAGACGACAGACGCTTCGAAAAAACGAAAACAGAGCGCTTTCCCGAGTGAGCGCCCACGCAGCTACTATCGTATCACAAAGCCACCCTTCTTCGCCAAGGCGCAGCTAAAATTCCCTTCAAACTGTGCAACAGGAGCGCCGCCCGCCGTTCCCTCACTACTTTGAAAAGGTCTCCAAAGCAGGGGGCGTCTCCCTGCTGGGAGAAGTCGAGCCTGCCAGGTCGAGCGCGCGACTTGCAGCAGCTACCGAGGCGCCTGAGCCTCACAAAGCGCACCATGGTGATCCACTCCAAGTGCAGAGGTAGAGAGGGAACGATACGCACAGCACAACACCTTCCAGGCTACGGGAAAGCCTCTCAACGTCCCGGAAAGCCTTCTTGTCACAGAAGTTATAGCGAGTTTGCGTCGTTCCGGAATATAACTTAGGAATTGTCGATAGCAAGGACAGTGTGCTCACCTTCGGTGTCCTGAGGATGATACCGCGAAGGGCATACCTTCTTATCTAGGCGACGTTGACGCGTAGGCGCATCGAACGTGCTCGCGAGTTGCCTTGTCAGCGCGAATTGCATTCAGGGCGCTTTTGTGCGGGGTAAGATTACGGAGACAATAGATACACGATATAGAGAGCCCGGCACTAGTGCTCTCCAGTGTCGAAAAACATCGCCCATGTAGCACGCTCAGCGCGTTCCCTTTGTTTTGGACTACAATAAGTCCACTGCTGTGAGGCGGGCCTGCGAGTGATGTTTAAGGTTTTCTGTCTTCTGCGGCCGCCGGGGGGAGCCTGGCGCTCGTGAGAGAAAAGAAGCACGCCCGCAAGCGAAGGTGCAAACGCCGGTGCATAGCAATAAGAAGTTCACTTTATTGCGAGGGTTTGAGGGCTCCTGGGAAAAAGGGAGCGTGCTTGAACGCCACTGCGTTGCAAGCTCGCGTGTAGTCAGTTGGCGTCCCAGCCTGCGTCCGTCCGCCCGTACATTGATGCGTCCGTTTTCCCCGGCATCCGTGCATCCGAGCAAGCTCTCCTTCTCTGCACTTTTTATTGCAACGGATGCGTAGCAGTATTCATCTGGAAACCTCCCCTCCCGTCTTGTTCCTCCTCAGAGTTGCACTCGCCCTCTCCATGACACTCCCGCCTATGCGCCTCCTGCTGTTCCCCTTCCAGTTGTGGACTCATGCACCGCGCCCCAAAACAGCGGTGTCCTCGCGACACTACTGCGGGAACGCTACAGCGTTGCCACGATTTTCCCGCAGAGAGAACATCTTTGTCGACGAATTCAAGGCAAATGCTGCACTCATTCCGCACGTCTTACAAAAGCAATTGATTTGATTGATTGATTGATTGATTGATTGATTGATTGATTGATTGATTGATTGATTGATTGATTGATTGATTGATTGATTGATTGATTGATTGATTGATTGATTGATTGATTGTAGAGTTTAACGTGCTGACGCAATGCAGGCGATAAGGCGTGCGGTAGTGGAGGGTACCGGATTAATTTTGACCCCCTGGGGATCTTTTAAGTGCTCCGAAATCTCGTACACACGGGCGTTTTTGGCTTTTCGCCTCCGTCAGAAAAGCGGCCGCCACGGCCGGGAATCGTACCCGCGTCCTCGTGCTCAGCAGCACAATGCCTTAGCCACTGAGCCACCGTGGCGGGTGCCTTACAAAAACAGCTCGTTCACACCCAACCAGCACCTTTACTTTGTACCTTTTGCCACTCTCGAGTCACTCCCACCCGATCGACTTGGTATGAAGATGGGCGGCCTCCCAGGTCGTGCCTTGCTTCTACCCCACTGTTCTCCTTAAAAGAAGTTCCGTACAACAAGCCATAAAATTAACCTCATCACAACCATTCAGTGAGACAACTATATTTTGCAAGTGGTCTTTTAAGAGTATAGTGTGAAGTAGCGCCTGCCTCCTTCTCTTTGACATGCCGAAGGCCCATAGCGAGAGTGATCATGCCTTTGGACGACCCAACCTAATTTAACCAAAATAAATTATCTTCCCCGATTAACCTCTTGTCTTTCTCCCTACTAATTTACAAACTTTCTTGTTATCAGTGAAGTCTGTTCAATAAAAAAAGTCATCGAACAGTTGTTGCCATTGTCTCCGACATCACTGTCAACCACGCCAATGAGGGCGACATCGATGTAGCTGCCGTAAAAACGGCGGCATTTTTCTGTCATACACTATGTCGAACCAGCTGTGATCGGTAGATTGCTGACCCAGGCCTGTGGACACCACCGGAGTGTTGAAGGTACAGCAATTAACAAATAAAATAAGAACTCGAAAATCTGAACCGGAACCCGCGAAATCAGAGATTATGGGTAGTGGAGATAAAATAATGGTTAGCTCGTGATATATTTGGGAAAACAAATTTTCAATCTTTGGTACTGTGATAACGCCACGCGGCAATTTCACTTGCATGAAAAAAAAAAAAAAAAACACGGTATAGGTGTGTTCTGCTTTCTATTTTCGCATTCGTGTTTCATTTGTTCATGACTGTATACCCTTTGTCAAAATTTTAGAGGCCAATCCTAAGCCTGCTCGACCACAGAGAATTATAAGAAAAAGCTTTACCTTTTAATTTGTCGAAAATATTTTACGGCAGTAAATTAGGAAGGTGTTTTCTCTAGCTCTGCAGCACGTTTCAGCCTCGCTCGGGACGTTAGTTTGTACATTGATTTTTTTTGCGGCCTGCGCATTTCCGGTTTGGCCTAGAAAATTTTGACAACGACTGCACATGTGTTGGGCTGTGCGCACGGCATGGTGGTAAGAGGTATAAATAGGAAAGCGCGAGACATGACCTTCACGGGGGGTGCTGTTGTTCATGAACAAAACATTCCCATGGAATGTAATCGCCAACGGAATGGAGCAAGCAATAGTTCAATTGAAATTGAACCCGAAGCAAGTTATATGCCAACGCAAACGTTTGTCATTCATTTCAACGGTTTTGAAAATTGGTCTCCTGAGCTTGTGCGCGTCAGGATATCTTGGATGTGAACGCCAGCTTTTACTGGTGATTCATGTCACATCGCACTCAGAGATGGAAATTGAAATATTCGTTCATTTCCTACCCTCACTCGTTTTCATGCCCCTCTTGCGGTCTTTGAGTGGCCATGATTTTCTTTCAAAATTCTTCCGTAAGGCTATTAACATTGTTATAATAGGCGTGAACAGTGGCGTAATCAGAAATATTTTTCGGGGAATGTTATACGCCGGTCGTAAAAAAAGAAAGACAGATACTGCACCCCCCCAAAAAAAGGTCAGTCATTTTTTGGCGTTAATGAACCCACACCCTTATTTTTGTTTACATTATAGTATATCAATTCTGTATGTTAATAGCATAGGCGAAAAAAGTGGGCGAAAGGAAAGAGTAGGGGGTGATGCAGCGCTCAGAAAATTTCGGTGGCTGTTATGACACCGGCACATCCCCCCTGGCTACACCCCTCGGCGTGGAAACCAAATTCTTGGCTTTCTCCTCTTCTTTCGTTTCTCCTGTGTACTTCAGATATAACTTGGGAGTCGTAGCTTCCACGTTAATCCGTCAACAATCTTTTGTGCAATTTGTTTTTCCCAGGTCACCAGCAAACCTTCCATACTTGGCCCTCCATGTTCGTTTGCCTTCAAGCGACTTCGCTCTACAGAGGCAGTCATCCATGCGGAAATGAAACAGCCCTGCGCTGCATCTCGGTCTATGGTTAGGCCTAATGTCATGCCGTGAACCCTTATAGGGACAATTGGCCTAATGTAGTTAAGCCTACGTGCTTACAGGCTCTCGCCAACGAAATTCTGACGAATGACCGCGGAGTTGCAGAATACGCCAGAGAAAACGTGGAATGAGGGCTACAGAGAACCGGAAAGGAAGGTCGATGCGACTGTGCTGGAAGCACAGCTGAGAGAGGGAGACAGAGAGAGAAAAAACATTAATAGATGTTTGGAAATTACTCGTCGACTAATTACTAATTGAAATGAATGAACTCTGTTATACGACTGATTAATGCGTTGATATGCTTATACAGTTAGTCATACAAGCAATAAAACGCAAAAAAAAAAGCATTTTGTTTTGCGAAAGTTGGGAACAAGAGAAATAAAAGATGAATGACATGGCCGAAACGTTGACGTTTCGAACGGAGCTAAGCCCTGCCGTGTTACCAGCTTCAGCCGTTGCCCACCGAACGCGCTGTCTTTCCACTTCGACGCTCCCTGTTTCTATCAACATTTTCACATACAAATATGAGGATGTTACCGGAAAGCCGCTGAGGCAGCCTTTGCGCCAATAGGCGATGATTCCGTTTTCGCTGAACCTAATTCTGAGCGCGTATAAGCCGATTAGTATTTGATATTCCCTTTTGTACAATGATATTTAAGAAAGAAATATCGCTAGTGTTAGACGTTTTCCCTTCACTCATTCGGTCCGAACAAAATCTATCTATCATTAACGCTTTGCCAATCGGAGTCACGAGTTTCAGCGCTTGTTTCAGCGCCGAGACTGGTCACGTTCTGCCACTAATTCCAAACCACATCCACTGCGCCCCCCCCCCCCCTCCCTTCCCGCCATTGCAAGTAATGCAGTGTCGTAAATGCGGACATGCCCTACCGAGTGATACCAGTTCTGTTCTTTTCCCATTGTAGCCTAGAGCTATACCACCGAAAGGTATCTTCCAGCAAATGTTCAATTTTCCTTTCCGTACTGGTACCTGTACCTTGCCCGGGAATAAAAAAAAAAAACGTATTGACGTTAAAAAGGAAACACAAACAGTGTGATTTTAGTGGAGGGTATGTGGTGTACACGGAGAGGCATGATGAATATTGACGTACAAGCCCATATTTATGAAGCTTAAGGGAAATCATGTCTTCTTTATTTGCCTGTCATCTCCCTCCAGTGTCTAGGCTTTTTCAGCTCTTGAGCTCCCGTAAGATATCAGTAAAAACCATGAGATAGGAGTAAGAAATTTTGACGAGGAAATAGTTCGAATTACATAAAGTGCACCCTGAAATGTTTTGACGTAAGAGGGTAAAAATACATTAAGCTCCCATGGCTTCAATTAAATTTCGACAGCCATGAGAGTAAACTCAATTTTCAGTCGGCCCAGTTCGAACTTTCAGAGAACTTTAAAATGCTGTTGCTTTCTATTAGCGTTGTTTTCTGATAAATTGTGGGAACTAAAAGCAACCTATTTCTCGCCCTTTCACACACACACGCACGCGCGCACACGCATACACACACCCACGCACACCCACGCTCACACGCGCACGCACACACATGACCCCACAGAAAACCGCATCATCTTACCCCGTGTCCTCGAACCAGGATTGCTGCTTTGGAATCGCATAAAACGAAGGATTTCAGAACAAAAGCACTGCAACCGCAGTCTTTGTATTCCTCTGCAACGCTCCAAGCGAAAGAAAAGAAAAAGTACTCGTGAAAGGGGACGTTTCTTTTTTTGCGCGAGAGCCACAGCTCGAAACGACTTTTGTTCTCGAAGCAATTGTATCGGGGCGCGACGAATCGTCTAAGGAATAATGCCCTCCGCTTCTCTCCGTCCTCAGTGCTGAATAAGGGATATTCCAGGGGCATATTGTGAGACCTGAAAGAGGGTCGCGCGCTGATCGCCATCCCCGGGGCGCGTACCCGTGGTGCGAGACAGCGGGCAGGGGCTCTCGCACTGTTGATGCAATATGCGAAGCATCGAGCCATTCCGCCCACTGTCTTATTGTGGAGACAATGATAAAAGGTCTGGTTTTTGACGGCGCCCCCTCGCTGGTAACCGCTTTCGTCAGCAGTGACTGGGACAGAAAGACGGGTGTCAGAGGAGGAATCAGTTGGAGGCGTCGCGCCGAATGACTTCCCCTGAAGGTCAGACTTTTCGGTGGTATACAGACGCTGTATTCAGCGATATAGAGCGAACCCGTGTAGAAAGAGAGAAAAAAAGAAAAAAAAGAGATAAAGAAAGAAAGAAAGAAGGAAGGAAAGAAAGAAGGAAGGAAAGAAAGAAAGAAAGAAAGAAAGAAAGAAAGAAAGGAAGCAAGCAAGCAAGCAAGCAAGAAAGAAATAAATAAAGAAACAAAGAAAGAAAGAAAGAAAGAAAGGAAGAAAGAAAGGAAGGAAGGAAGAAACAAAGAGAGAGAGAGAGAGAGAGAGAGAGAGAGAGAGAGAGAGAGAGAAACAGAGAGAAAGAATGTGAGACAGAAGGAAAGAAGAGAGAGAGAGAGAGAGAGAGAGAGAGAGAGAGAGAGAGAGAGAGAGAGAGAGAGAGAGAGAGAAACAGAGAGAAAGAATGTGAGACAGAAGGAAAGAAAGAGAGAGAGAGAGAGAGAGAAAAGGAAAGAAACAGGAACAAAACGAAAGAAAGAAAGGAAGGAAGGAATTGAGTTACAAACAGCGCAGGAACAGGACGATAGGAGGATCACACAAACACGGCGCCGTGTTTGTGTGATCCTCCTATCGGCCTGTTCCTGCGCTGTTTGTAACTCATGCACCAACTGGCCCGCCTACAATTTGTGTTGAAGGAAGGAAGAGGCAATGATAAAATGGCGAGAGGAGGAAAGAAAGAGAGAGGGAGAGAGAGAAAAAAAGAAAGAAACAGAAAGAAAAATGAAAGAAAGAAAGGAAGGAAGTATGGGATGGAGGGAAGAAGGAAGGAAGAAAGGAAGGAAGGAAGGAAGGAGTAAAAAGGATGCCTGTAATGACCATCAACAGTTATATTGTGCTAGCAAGAGCTGCGGAGATATTGTAACAACATCCCCATCATCACTACAACGCCTATAATCATAAGCGCCTGCGTGCCAGCGTCGTCATTCGCTACCGCGCTGTTTTTGTGAGAGGCGAGGCCGCGCACGCGGAATTAATGAAGCTTCCATTCCGACAAAACGTCTGGTCTCACAATCAAGACCGGCTCTATACAGAAAGCGGAGGAAGTGGCGATCGCCTTGGCCCCACAAACCCAAACCCTTGATCACCCAAACCACCGTGCTTTTGGTAATCACCGATTGTCAAGCGGCATGCAGAAGCCATGCCTGGCTTGAAAGCAATTCCCAGTCCTGCCAACGAGCAGTGGGAGAGTGAGCTTGCCAGCTCTGACCCGAATAGGCAGTTATGGCTGAGCGAAAGGGCGAAGACGGCAGGTAGAACCAACGGAGTCCTGGACTAAGGTCCCCGCCCACCTACCAGCTCTTCAGTTAAATAAAGTTTTTTCTCTTCCTCTGGCGCAGCTTCTCCAACAGCACTGAGCCTCCTGAGAGAAACCCCTTCATCTCGCACGGTCAGAATAGTGTGGGCCCCTGCCCACTCCGACCTCCCGGGCAACGACACAGTCCATGCATTGGTCCTCGCTCTCACCAACCGGGAGTCAGAGGAGGAGCACAGTCCAACGCCGATTGAAACATAGCAGGGAATAACCCAATATCATAGACTAGGTAGGAGGACCTTTCCCCCCTCCCAACTCAATTTGTCTAAAATGCAGGAAAACACATTACGACGAATTCAAACAAACACGTTCCCAAACCCAGTACAATTAAATCATCTATTCCCAACACAATACCCCCCCCCCCCCCCCCCCCGAGCGTGCATTTGCGGCAATTTAGGCACACTCTGTCACATCGTCTGGGAGTGCGACTAAAACCCCGACCTTCGCCCCATTCCCAACCCTTTCCGCGAGCAGTGGGAGAGCATGTTATGCAGCTCGAGCCCCGACGACCAGATTATTGTGGTTGACCGAGCGGCGAGCGCCAGGGTGGCCCATGGACTTCCGTACTAGGAAGCCACCCCCAACTTATTTTTGCTCATAAAATTTTTTTTCTTTTTCTTCTGGTACTGTCTCTCTCCTACCTGACATGCGGTCTACAAGACGGAGCCAGGGACTGGAGCGCCCGTTTGTTGCCCCGTCCGTGTTCGGTTTGTTTCGTTGTTAGCATCACGGAACACCAACTAGCCGGTACCCTCGCGCTTCTAGGGTCAAAATCACAAGATGGCATTGAACCACACGGCGGATGATAAACTTTTCCCCAGAAAAATCAACCAAAAAAGACACGTTGGCCGGATTGAATCACCTTAAAGCGCATTCCGCAGTGCCTCAACGCTCGTTTTTTTTTTTTTTTTTTTTTTTTTGGTTCTCAAAGAAAGCAGGCGGTAGTGGCAGCATGCGACAGGGGATAATGGGGGGCAACATTCTTCAGCTCAGCACATAACGCCGCGGCCACACGGACCCTGACGCTGTGCCGTGCAGCGGCCGGGCGGGCAGCAAGTCCACGGCGGACGGGTGACCGAATATCCACGAACACGGAAGGAAGGGCCCGGGGGGACGTGCGCTGGCACGTAATTACACGCGTCCTTCGCCAAGGCAAGTAGCGCCAGTGCGGAGCGAATCGAAAGCAGCCATCTACAAATAGTTCTTCCCCTTCGCAGCCTTCCTTCGCCGGGGGCAGTCTCCTTAGAAGCGGCGGAAACTTTTCCCCCGAGCCCTATTCGCCCCGAGCGCGAACACAGTCGGCCCCTGGCGGCGGCGGGACGAACCGCTCCTAGTGTGGATGGCGCACTCGCGTCGTCTGCTTTTTCACGTTGCGTGCGGCGCAAGACGCGTGCTGCACACGACTAAACAACCAATATGTGTGCTCGTTTGGCAGTAAGCAATGACATAGTTACCTCTGCTTGCGCATTTCCTCTAGAAACGCAATAATCAGCGGCCGTTGCGGGTAAATGCGGCGGTTTAATTCCACGAAACATCTTCGCCGTGGTCACCGCTTGAGTGTGAAACGTGTTATAAACATTGCTTCCACACATTGCACTTTTATTGTTGTAGTCTGCCGTTTCGGGAACGTCGAAGGGAGCTTTTTGAAGGTGGCGTAGTGATAATTTAAAGGATAAAAGTTTAGTACGCGAAACGGGTAAGAAGCGACAAGACCTGTGAATACGCGTGCAAATTCCATACCCTTGTAAAATTGCGCTGTGTCCTCATAGAAATAAGAAACGAACAAAAACATTTACACTGCAAACGACCCGTGCGCTATCGCCCATACATTACCGGACACGTATTTTACACCCGCAAGCGCATGTGTGATCGTGTCCTTCCCGTACCTTTTATAAAATAAATACCGTTTTTAGACAATCGTTGTCTATACTACGGAGGGAATAAACATTTATTCTACTGTATCGAGTTGCTAATTTTACGTATTATTTAAAATACGTTTCTATGGGTGCGCAACAGTATTAAGGGGGGATTTTTCGGTAAAATTAAGCAGTTGTGAGTTTGCGTCTGTTATGTGGCATTTCGTGTGTCATTTTCATACGTGTGTCATTTTCAAACGTGTCTCACTCAGCATAACCAAATGCATAATATGGTCACGTCTTGACCTCTTAAGGTGGACCTAAGTTTAAAGAAGGGGGAGAAAACGCCTAATATAATGCACGTTATGCCCACATGTGTGAGGGGTGTGTGCCATGACTCGCTGGTTTTTTTTTTTTAGTTTTTTCCCACAATGCTTGCTTTCAATACAATTTTGAAAAAGGCGAGCCACAATTCCTGGACAATTCCGGACCAAAAAGAGTTAATTAGTTTTGAAAATACGTGCTAAAGTACTGCTTTTCCACCGCTACAGAACACGACGCCTAGCGTAGTTTCGATTGTAAGTAATACTGATAACCGTAGTTTGGCTTTTCGCGTTACATGCGTTCTCTTCCCGCTGCTCTTGCAACGTTGGCAGGACCCCCCCCCACCCCCCTTCCCCCCCTCCCGAAAGAAAAAAAAATAGAAATGCACAGAATTTTATTTTTTAACCACTCCTTAAGAATTAAATGCCAAAACAAAGGCGATATTCAGTTTACAAAACAAAGTAGTTACCGGGAACCCGTGGCGCTGATTCGCAACGAGAAATAAAAAGGAAATGTTTTACTACATCTGCGTCAGCGCAACTTCATTTATTGCCACCTTTAGGGTTCGTAAGCGACCTTATACGCAAAAATACAAACACATCTCGCTGTTGCAGGCACCTGTTAGATTTTAAAAGGAACGCAAATGGTCAACAGAGCAGCCGTAACAGAAAATTTGTGCTCACTAGTGTGAGGCCCCAGAAGCTTGGTTTGCACACTGTAAACCTGCTTGTCACTTTGCGAAAACCTAGCTAAACATGAGATGTTGATTGTACTGCGTACGTTGACAATTCAATTCGCAAGTTCACTTGCGATGAAAGCCGTAAATAAGTGATCCGAAACCGTTGTTCATCAAACCTTCCTTCAGAGGCGCTAAAATTTCATTTAAAAGATCCGTTAGAGCGGTTACATTTATATCTCTGCGCTGATCAAAATTCAGTAATTTTATGTTGCCTTTTGAACACACAAAAAATATCGTAAGCTCTTAGAAATAATTTTGGGGCAGTTAAGTAGTGTTACCATTTCAGGGCATCCCACAAATGCAAGAATGCGCGTCATGCTACCAGTGAAAGCGATAGAGATTGCCGTTGTAAACTGAATTTCAGAGATCGAGGCTTCCTGATTTATTTCTATTTATGCTTTTATTGAAGGCTCAAAGCCATAGTCTGGAAAGATCGAGCTTGCTACGAGCCACAACGTACAAGTTCATTGTCACAATTACGGCCATTCTGAGATTCCCGATGAGTCGTCGCTTTTTTTGGCGTAGTAATGAAAACGGACTGCCGCTTCCATGCTATACATTGAACGTTGAGGACCCGAACTACAGCATACCACTCTTGTTTGCACCTTTCGTGCGCACATACGGCGAGAAAAAGGCACGAAGCGCGCCCACAGTGTGCATTCTTACGGGCCGCTCAGGGGAGCATCCACACTAGCAGCGCGACGCTGTCGCCACCTACATGTCGAGCTCGCGGCGAATAAAGCCCCGCAGTAACGCTTGCGTGCGGATTCAGACCCAGTGCGCCGGGCAGCTTCTAGGGCTGCGAGAGGAGAGGGCGGCCGACCGACGAAGGGGCATGCCCTCTATATCTGGCCACCCTCACCGCTCGAGTCGGCCGGCGTTCGGGCCAGTAATTCGCCTAATTGAAAGTCCGAACCCTGCCGCACACGGCGTTGCCCTCCCTGTCCCCCGCCCTTTCTTGGTGGCCTCCAGGGATTTCTTAGCGCCTACGCTTACTTCCGCAGAGCGCGCACCGTGACAGGGCGCGAACACCTGAGCCCCCGCTTTTCTGTCCACGGGGCTGCCTCCCGCGATTAGACTGACTTCCCAGAAAACCACCTTTGTCTGCGTCCTGTGCGCATACCTGCCTGCTCATCCGTGTATGTGTGCTCCTGAATGCGCGTGTCTCTGACGTGCGTATGTGCGCGTCTGTGGTGTCCTTCCCCCGGGGAATTCTTGTAGAATATACATTTTAGACCATGTCAATGCATCAGAGACATGAAACCACCCGTACTCTGTGCCTTCATGCAATTTCTTTTGAATTCCAGGCTTCTTATTTGGGGACATCAGCTTTCATTAGTACATTGTTGACAGTTCTTTTTTGTTATGGCGACGACAGAATAGCGTTGTTTTTACGCTACGGCATTGCACTGCGTTAAAGTTTCGTATATTGCTATGGCAACCTGAAGTGGTAACCACTACACTTAAAAAGTCGCCTCAAATGGAGAACGACAGCTAAATCCTCGCTATAACAAAATCGCTTTATATGAAGGGCTTCGTGGTTTCCACTGCCGTGTACAGGGAGCACGCGAAACCCGCTTTAAACGAAGTATCGCTTATAACAAAGTCAGTTTCCTGTCCCATATAATTTTATACAACAAGGGTTTACTATATAGATTGTATTCACTGGTGAGGCACGCATACAGGCAACCATGTGAGTGCGCCGTCACTGGTTACGTCAGGCTCCGCGGGATGGCGGTACTTGTCCGCGCTAAGCGCATGATTTGTGTTGAACGTTCCAAACTCTACCCCACCGAACGCAAAGTAATGCCTCAACTCCAATGTAAGTGCGGTTAAAACATCTCTGTCGACACCACCGTTGAGAATTGGGTTGAAACGCAGCACGCACGCCGATGTTTTTTTTTTCTGTGGCGGTGCTGACGCAGTGGCACAATCCGCGCCATGTCCATGGCCGTTTCCACTGTTGCCAAGCGAATAAATTGACAGCTAAACTTTTCAGTGAATACCATTTATATTCAAGTAAAAGTAAATGCGTGCCTAACCTTTTAGTTCTAACACCCGACAAAGTGCTAGTTCCCCACTTTCCCGTCGTTCACGTCGCAAGCACGAGCATCGCGTCTCTTCCACGTGTCAGGGGTGCGAGTCGAGACAGACGCTAACACGACGAGAACAGGGTCACGAGATTATGGAGAGAAAAAAAAAAAGGAAGGCAGAAAAGAAACGGAGAAGAGGGACGGGAGAGGACATGTTCCTAAGCATACACACACTCACAAAAATCAATGCAGGGAACTACGCCTCCTCCGGGTGCCGCAGGGCCAGAGACAGGAGGTGCCCCGGGCAGGTGAGCGCGACGCATTCGACGCTGACAGGTGCCAGCTAGCTGTCCATGCATCACGCTGGCGTGCGCCATGTTCTTCCTGGGCCAAGCCCGTGGCGCGAGAAGGGTGCGCGGGTGGTGTCAGCGCAATTAAGGACGCCGTAATTGCCTGTTAAGCAATTAAGAAAAGCGATTACCCGACAAGAGCGTGCCTCCTCCTCTCAGCCTTCGAGGCAACTTCCTTTCCGCCTCCCCACCTCCAAGGAAGAAGCCTTCCTGATGCCGCTCATGCTGTTGGTGCTGCTGGTATCACAGTGTTGCTAGGGCTGTTGCTAGTATATCTCTTTGTTGTCTTGGTGGTGACTAAGTATGGCTTAATGTATTTTTGATTGGCCCAATAGGACCAAACACTGTTTAGAGGCAGGCCTAAATAAATAATCTTATCTAATCTGAAACAAAACAAAGACGCTAGTTTATGTGTCCCGTTGCCCAGGGTAAAGTTACCTCATTTGTCGATTTTCGTCCGTCTTAAAAGTACGTACAAATATCCACACACCAAGATAATTTCTGTAAAAAGCCAAGAAAAATCACCGAACTTTAATGTTTGTGACCACGCGTAAAGTAACGTTGGCTGGTGCAGCGGTCTATCATATTGATGCGGTCGTTTTTACCTGTCCGTCACCACTTGTTCGCTGGTTTATAAAGGTGAGCCAACCTGCGGCGGGGAGTATAGGCTCTAACGCCACCACACGCCCGGTGTCTTTTAAATGCAGAGGATTTCAGTAACTCACGATGTCACCCGCGTTGACGTCCGTAGTCCGCACCGCACCCCTCCCTACTATATAAAAAAAATACTATCCGGTGCCCGGTTTCGATCCCTCGACCCTGCGGGCGGAACGCAATGTACATGGTGCTCTACCCACTGCGCCACAAAGCCGACCCAGAATGGGACACTACGAACGCGCTTTATATCGTTGACTCATTCAAATTACTGCTGACGAGCGCTCTCTCGTCAGCAGTTGCCACAAGTGCAACAACATTAACGTAACGCAAACTACTTAACGTCATGCGCCCCCGGAAATGCTCTGCATTTGATCATGCCCCTCGCGAGGGGGATGTTTCACTGCGTCCTCTCTCGGTCGCGGGACCCGTGGCGCCATCTGGCGGAGGCGCGGCACAACTCGTAGCACTTTCTTTGAAAAAGCGCCTCGAAAGCGCGGCCAATATGGAATAGGGATGACGCGCTTTCGAGGCAATCCGCCGACGCGGCTGCTTTGTGTACAGACTCGGCGGCGAGCGTCCCGGGATTCTGGTGCCGACCGAACCCCATTTTTTTCTTCCCTGTGCGCACTTTGCATAGCCCGATGTAATTTGAATAAGACAACTACAGAGCATTGATACGCATGTTTTTACGAGATTAAAACATGAAAGCGCCCTCTGCTTAGTCTTGCTGGCGAGTTTCCTGCCGAAGTCGACTCTAAAGCCCGTTCTACATGGTGCGAATTTCTCCTTCGACTTCGCAGTTGCGGCGCCGCTCGTGCGGCAAAACGATCTGTTCTTGTAGCTGTGGCAAATTTCCAAATGTTTGGAACAGTCGAACTTCTCCTGTGAACACCGCTTGGCGTTTAACGATTTGTCACATCGGTCAAAAAATATATATATATTGTACTGGAGATAGTTGTCCCCGACACGACGACATACCTTGCGCTTAGTGTGCGCCAATCTCCACTGTGCAACCGACGGGGTATGTGGCGGAGGAAGGACTGCTATGCGCCGCATGATGATGGCAGGCACAAGGCGCTGGGCGAGAGAAGAAGAGGAACGGTCAGCATCGCGAGTGGCTCGCTCTAAGAGAACGCACCGAGACATCGGGGTGCGCTGCCTTGCCCGTCTCTGGTCTCTGCCTCTTTCCAAGCGTCTTGCTGGTCCCCAGCTATAATCCCCCTTATAATATATATATATATATATATATATATATATATATATATATAGGAAATGAGGGGCTCGTTGAAAATAACACAGAAATAAGGGTTGGCAGTCGAGAAAACCTCGGAAAGCAAAGGGGAGGATGTGGTAGATCATTGAAACAGATTAAGAATTTGGAAAGAAAGAAAGTGAAGAAAAAATGCCCGCCAGGTGGGATCCGAACCCACGACCTCCAGAATACCGGTCTGGTGATCGCACCAGACCGGTATTCTGGAGGTCGTGGGTTCGGATCCCACCTGGCGGGCATTTTTTCTTCACTTTCTTTCTTTCTTTCCAGATTCTTAATCTGTTTCAATGTTCTACCACATCCTCCCCTTTGCTTATCGAGGTTTTCTCGACTGCCAACCCTTATATATATATATATATATATATATATATATATATATATATATATATATATATATATATATATATATATATATATATATATATATATCATTTTGCCGCACGAGCGGCCGCAGCCGCGAATTCGCACCATGGAGAACGAGCGGCTTCGACCTAGACGTCGTACTCCAAAATGCAGAGCATTTCTTTAACTCACATGTAGCGTCCGCCGTGCGTCCGCAACAGCTCAGCGCGCAGGCGCGCCCTCTCCCCCACTCCTCCTCTCCCGCATCACGCTACCCTCCTCGCTCTCAACAACAGGTCCGCACCCCTCCCCCTACACTATATATAAAAAAAAATACTTACCGGCGCCTGGTTTCGATCCCACGACCCTGCGGGCGGAACGCAAGGTACATGGTGCTCTACCCACTGCGCCACAAAGCCGACACAGAATGGAAGGCTACGAACGCGCCTTATATCCTTGACTCATTTAAACTACGTCAAGAAGCTGCTGATACAACGCATTCACTACCTGTGGGCGGAACGCGAGGCACATGGTGCTCTTCCCACTGCGCCACAAAACCGACACAGAATGAAAGGCTACGAACGCGCCTTATATCCTTGACTCATTCAAACTACGTCAAGAAGCTGCTGATACAACGCATTCACTACCACCAACTCCCCAAACACTAAACGTTAACGCAATACACCCACCCCCTATGCGACGCATTTACTCGAGTCCCCGTCGCGGGGAGATGGGCCCTTTTTGCGGAACCACTATTTTTGCTGCGGCTACACTGGCTGCATGGACGCGCTGGGGAATAGATAATTTAAGCTTAAACTGACCGCCTTAAACGCGGTTGCTTGCGATCGCAGAAAAATGTACAATTATAAAGCAGTTGCTTCACCAAGATTGCATTTTGTGTAGCTATATAAGTTTGATTCACTTAACGATCATCGTTAGACATCGCTTCCAGTAAGAAAATTTCGAGCTCAAAAGTATTCTGTTATGCCAAAATTCAGCCAGAACCGTTTTTTCCCGCAGAGAACAGCATGTTTGTTCCTCAAAAAATATGGTCCAGCATTTTTTTCATTTGTCTTTTAATACTAAGCTAGGAGATGGAAGTGATGGTGATATATCTTGTGGCTACTAATCGTAAATCTCGTAGCGGTTACTTCCTGAAAGTGTCGAGCGAGAAACATTCGGCCACACGCACGTAGCAACAGTACCATTGACACAGCCTTTGGCCGTTATGCCGCCACGCTGTCCTCATCCAAATAAAAAGCGCACTTCCTGCTGCTCATGCTCTAAACGAACCAACGTATTCCATGCTCATGTCTTAACTCGACCAAAACAGAGAAAGTGTAGCCATCTTTCTTATTGATAAATTGCACTTGCGGTTACTGTGAAACCACTGTATGAGTCCTGTAAACTAGTGGTGCCTATGGCTGCACATACGGCGGCATCTCCCTGTTCACAACCGAGGAAATATATTAAAAGAGAACATTCCTTGGCGGTGCCAAAATAAAACCATTCTGGAGTCAATTGGTACCACCGAAATACTCCATCTTTGTGCTGTCTTTCTTACTGTTATTATTCTGGAGCCACGAATCTCGCAATCACATCGCGCTCACAAGCCGAGGCAGCAGTAACCCGCTACTTCTATCAGCCGGTAAGTGCAGCGAGTTCTGTTGGATTTCTGCTGGATTTCTAGAGTTCTGCTGCGTTCAAATAGCGGTGAACGAGAAAGGCAGTATGAAGCACACAAAGTAAGTTGTGGGCCACGTCAGGCCGAGCTTTTGCTTCCATTTGAACATCAGCCTTTTAGACTCATTGTTGAGGCCTTTCTCTCTCTCTCTCTCTCTCTCTCTATATATATATATATATATATGCTGACATTCGTTTTCTATATTACATATAGTTGCAACATAGGCACTATATTAGCTGTCTAGTTGTCTACGGGCTGCGCGAGGTATGTTCTCGAGTGGCCACTATCGACTATACAGAAGCTTACGCCAGCTGCGGAAACAAAACAGCGGCCGCGGAAAGATCGCCGCCAAACGGACGTGAGTAAACGTAATGGAAAGAAAAAAAAATGGATGAACGCGTTTGCGTAGAACTCTTAAATCAAGTAGAAAAAAACAAGCCCACGTGAAAGATCCATTGATTTTGTGCGTCGAGAACAATGTCTAATGTTCAGCGACCCTCGGCCATCCCACCGTACACGGTATACGAGAAGAAAGTTTGAGCGGAGGGACAAATGGGCCAGTGGAGACAAATGACGCTCAAGTTCCGCCCAAGAAGGAAACAAGTCGATTAGGCTTCACGCTCGCGAACAGATTTAGCGCCGAGAAACAAACAGCACAAGCGCAGCTGATGGGTAAACACGGTCGTTTGGTGCCCTGCAGGCTAAGGTGCAGGAATCTCCCTACAAGCCGGAAATAGTATGTACCGTTCGAAAATGTTATTCCCAGCCACTTTTGGTGCTCAGTATTGTGCCCGGCGTAAATGTCGGGGTGAAAGGTTGCGCCGATAGTTTCACCCGGACGTATCTACAAAAATACGCGTATATAAACATAAGGCAGTCGCAGCGAATTATTGGCATTAAAAGTTAAGGCATTAAGCACTTAATGTGATTTTTCGTGTACGAGTGGTACGGTTATAAGGGAAGCGCAGCTTGAAAAGATCGGTTGACCTTTTTTCCCTGCCATGTTCACAAAGAGCAGCGATACTAGAATGACGCAACATCCCTGTTCGTTACACTGTTGTAATATGTAAGAGTTGCCCAACGATCTGGTCAACAAGGCAAGACTTCAAAACGCGTGAAAGGTGCAGATTCGATCTTCACTCTATGCTTCACTGCAGGAGCCATTTTGAAGGAGCCGCTATAGTAACACTTGTTGTGCTCCCGATAGGGCGCTACTATGGAGCCATCGAATTCACAATTGATTCAGATTTGTGAAATACAGAGACCGAAGATTATTGCGCTTGTCCTAAATAGATGGACGGGAAATTTCAAATGCTTGCGGTATAAGACTTTCAGTTGTGCAGTAATGAACACTCTTAATCAGGAAGGCGTCGTTTCCCTAATGCTCGTGGCTCCATAATGACCCTGGTAACATATCATCATGCTTTCACCTCTAAAGCACGTAAGTAGTCTCAAGTACACCGATTAATATAGTTTTACTTCGTGCATTTGTCCGCATCATGCACTGAACCGCTTAATCTTTTCAGCCGGCGTAGGTGACATTACAGCTGTAATATTTGCTTATCCCGCGATTAAGCACGAGTTGCAACCGTACACTCATGACAAACCCTGCATCCACGACGAAGCGGTGAGACACGTTCGAAAACGCTACGCACACTGGTCTTTATGAAAGTCTCAACACTTGCTCTGGCCTGCATTCTCACCAAAAGGTCGACGGAATGGTTGGTTCGACGCAGGTAACGATCACGTAGAAAAATGACCCCCACTTTGACTTCCCGATGAATTCTTAACTCGAGAAAAGTGCTTATGAAGAGACCAATGGTAAGAAAGGGCTAGAGGATGCCACAGGTGAAGCGCGGCGCCTTTTCTTAGCACGTGGCCGAGCGCCTCATTAATTATGCGCGCTTCTTTCTTCGAGGGAGCGTAGGAGTGCTCAGACTCGCGGAATTGCTGCCGAACATCTGTATGAAAAGGGAAGAACCCAAGCCGCCCCCCCTGCTCTCAACAACCGAAGCAGTTGCCGCCGCCGATGCCTTTGTGACTAAACAAACGGGCCTCGGATTACATAAGCGGCCCGCAGTCCAGACGACGGGAGCCCGTCTTAGCAACTCTTCGCTGCAAGGAGGGAACCATTTGCCTGAAGGCACACCTAGCTGGGCGAAAACCGTCAGTGGGGGCCCCGCTGGAGAGTCGAAGAAAATGGAAAACAGCTCCCCGGGCTCTTTCTCTGTTTCTTTGTTTAAAGGAGGCTCCGCTATAGCGTCGTTCGCCCCAATTAAATTTTGTACGCTGGACGGAAGAAGAGAAGGGAGACCTTGCAATGAGTTATGCAAAATAAGCTCGCGAGTTCTTGGCTGCTCGAACGAATGAAGCCAGAAACGCGCGGAATGTAATTATTGTTTCCGTGGAAAATTCGTTCCTTTGCGAACTGCCTTCTACCCGAGTCAGTTGAATGCTGCCTTCGTGCTACGCTCTCAGTTTAAAGTGCGACGAAAGCCAGCTCAGTAATGATATTCCGCGGACGTTTGCACGTTTCTTCAGTATCTGATGGCGCGCTGTTTCCGTAAACTGATCATTTTTTTACCTGCTTCTATTGTAACAAAGTTTGGGTGTGTAGTGTGGAATTGTAAAACGTTAGAGAAGAAATATAGCTAGAAAAGACGCAAGGGTTTGAGAAAGACATGAACAGAAACATTTTGGTTACCCAGGAAATTCGATATCTTTGTTCGACGTTTTAAAGACTACAAAACTGTGCACTCGGTTTGTGTGGTCGGTAACAACAAATGCGCGCTTTATAGGTCCCCAGTCTGTCAAATTTTTATTTCCTGGACGGTTGTTTCGTACACGCACGTTTGGATACAAGAACCAATACAAGCTGCGGCGGGTCAGTGGCTAAGGCGTCGTATTGCTGAGCTCAAGAGAGCGGGCTTGATCCACTCCACAGCGACCGTTTTTCTAATGGAAGCGAAACTTGAACTTCAACTCCCTTAAGGGAAATTTTGTAGAATTCAAATTTGGCGCCCTTGGAAGACCGCCTCATAGTCTCTACAATGGCAGAAAGAGGGCGCCAGGAGTCCGCTAGAAGTAGGAGTTCCTGTATAAACATCCCCCTCGCGAGGGGCACTATCAAATGCAGAGCATTTCCGGGGGCGCACGACGTTAAGTAGTTTGCGTTACGTTAATGTTGTTGCCTTTGTGGCAACTGCTGACGAGAGAGCGCTCGTCAGCAGTAATTTGAATGAGTCAACGATATAAGGCGCGTTAGTAGTGTCCCATTCTGTGTCGGCTTTGTGGCGCAGTGGGTAGAGCACCATGTACGTTGCGTTCCGCCCTCAGGGTGGAGGGATCGAAACCTGGCGCCGGGTAGTATTTCTTTTTTTTTATATAGTAGGGAGGGGTGCGGTGCGGACTACGGACGTCAACGCGGGTGACATCGTGAGTTACTGAAATGCTCTGTATTTAAAATTGGAATGCCCTTGTGTGAAGTGTACAACGTACGTAAAAGATACCCAGTTGGTCTAAAATATTCCGCAGACTTTCGTTCGTTACGGCGCGCTTCATAGCCCAGATGCAGCTTCGACATGAACAGCCGAAATGTAACATGTAACAACGCCAACGCTGTAAAACGGTGACTGTCGGTAAATAGGGCACGGCACTACACGGCGTCGGAAGACGTGGAAACTCCAGTCCGAATAGGTTATTTCACCACCACTTGACATTTTACAGCGGAGTTGTCTATGGCTGGGGTAACGCAGATCGTCTCTGACAACAGACCGAGAGTTGAACTGATCTTTAGCTGAAGGAAGGGAATCATAAAAAATGGGATGGTGAGTACGATACTCCCGAATGCGATATTTGGGCGTAGCAGCAGTGCGCTGAGGCAACCCTCACTCGTGGGTTCTCTAGACTACGGCAGCTATGGTGAGCCTCTGCGACGGCAGCGCAAAGTTCGTGTCAGGAAGGGGCCGCGAGGCCCCTTTCTGAGACGAACTTGGCATAGTGCAAGGCTCTGCGCTGATAAATATTTGCGCACTCACGCCTCATAGCTCCAACCAAGGAAAGTTAATGAAACCACAGAATAATAAATCGTCTTCAAGCCGGGAAGGATCAAAACAGCTCCTACGGGAATGAAAAATTCCAGTGCAGCATCGAAAATGCTAAAGATGTTCGCCTAAACTTAGGCCAGGTGAGACTCATCAGACCCAACTAGATGCGAAATGCACTGCTATTTCCCGGAATATAGGAAGGGGGGGAGGGGAAGTGGGCGATGAACTATGGCCGTGTCCTAATGCGGAACAAAATAATGGAATGAACGCTTTAGTAGCCACACACACAAGCTGCGCGTTAACTTCTTTTGTTTTTCGATTTCAACGAACAGCTGATCTCTCGGCGGACGCATTTTTTGAAGAAAGGGGTAGTAAGTTCGTCAAGGATAAAAAGTTTCGTTGAAAGAATGTGGTATCCGATAAGGCCCTCTGATTTCAGTTCGTCCTAGTTTCTGCAGGCTCCCTGCATTATGTGGTGACGTTTCGAAGAAGCGTTTAGTCGCGGACGCAGCTTACTCTATAAGCCCATCGCCGCGCTGCTCGCGAAGGATATGCGTAGCAGATTATGAATGTTTGCGGGCGCTCACCTGCGGACAAGACGATACAGCATTAAATTTGTTGTTTTGTGCTTATCCCGCAGTAAAATTTGGTATTATCCACCGCACTTTTTTCGTAGAATGTTCGTGAAATTTATGCCGCATTGGCTTGTCCAGGGTAGCGATCAATATCCCATATGTGATATTGCCAAGCCTAACTGGCGTGCTGTCAGGTACGAGTGCTCCGCTAGTTTACGTAAGCGTACAGAACCGATTTGAATAAATGTATAACCGTAGCGTGACCATTTGAGGAAACGATGCTTATGGAGACACTGTTATGAAATTTCAGGCCAGTGGAATTACAATCAGCTCCATGCATATGCCAGATTCGCGACGATGGTCTGTGACACACGCGTGGCGCTTGTAGAGACCGAATGTACCATACTAAGATCGCGTCAGAAATATTCACACTCTCGTAAATACACCACATCTGCAAACAGGGTGACTGCTCCATATAATTATGTATTTTCAACGCATACAAGCGGCAAATCTCTGTCGTAAACGTGCCCACAAAAGCAGCGGTGGTAGTGGGGAGCCGGCCTTAGCAGCCCACGGCTGCTGTCGCAACGGTCCGCTAGAGGGGTTTCAGTGACGCCCCTACAAACGTCATTGTCTGTACCCACCAATCGTGTGTGTCCTTAGTCTGTGACGTAGAGATCACGCCACTGTCCCTATAATTCAACATAGCGAATCCTCAATGTAGCTAAGCCCCAACATAGCAAATCATAGCATAGCAAGCATGTCCTTCCACAGGGGGGAAGGATTCTGATTTTTATTCTTTGATAAGCACGTTCAACGGCTATCTTTCTTTGCATTTCTTTGCACTTTCTTTGTATTCCTCGCACGAACACTTCAGTACAGAAAAAAAAAAGCCTCGTAGTCATTCACAACACTGATAGCCTAAAACTACAGGACACCTCGAACGTGACAAGCCCCATATGGTCATGAATTGATTGGCCGTAGGTCTTTCTCCTATGTTTACCTTCTTGCTCTTTTTATTTCTGTTCCTCCTCTCTAAAAAAATATTCCCCTGGTTGTATAGAGCTTCTCAAATGTTCGCCCTGGCAACAATCAATATAGCACCGGGCAGTGCTGGTCGTCTTCAATAGGCTTTTTTTTTAGAGGATTATCTGACCCGCATATCCGAGTAAGTCCAAAACATGCCCCCCAATCTTATCAAGGTTTAAACGACGAAAAGGTCTCCACTCAGTGCCGCTGTTTGATACAAAATTCAGTGCAGACAACTTGCTTGGTTCTACGTCGGCCTCCTTCCCTCAAATGACACGGCCGTCTTCAATTGAAATTTTCCGTCTCCTTCGGTGCGGCAACCCGGGAAAAGAAAAGAAAGAAGTCGCCGGGTCGGCTGCTTGCGACAGACACACAAAGGGTGAGGGGAAGAACGGGGGAACAAAAGACGAAGACGAGCTTTTCCGGCGCTGGAACCACCGAATGCGAAAACTGAGTAGCTTTGAGGGAGGAAGAAACGTTTGCAGACAGCCCCGCGCACGTGTATTCTTCGCAGTGACGGCAGGCACAAACAGAAAAGGATGCAATTGATCTCAAAATGCTTGATGGGGTCGAGACGAAAAACGGAAGCGGCGTGTAATCGAGCGAGTTCCATTCTTGTGCTCTGGAAACAGTGCAGCGGAAAGATTTCCATCCATTCTTCGCGGCCTGCCGGAGAGGAAGAAAGAAAAAAAAATATACGCAGAACTAAGTCGGGGGGAAAGGAAAAGAACGAACTGAGAAGAAATGGATTCAAAACGCGACGAGTGCGGTGTCACATGATTTCTCTGTGTGTGTGTGTGTGTGTGTGTGTGTGTGTGTGTGTGTGTGTGTGTGTGTGTGTGTGTGTCTGTCTGTCTGTCTGTCTGTCTGTCTCTCTCTCTTTCCCCTGCGCTGGAGAAAATAGGAGAGATAGAGGGGGAGATGGACAATGGAGAAAATAGGAGAGAGAGAGGGGGAGATGGACAAGGCCCGTTCTGCATCATTGTCTTTTACTGGGTCACGGATATTTGCTTTGTTCTTGCTCGTGCTCCGGTATACGATACCGGGCCGAGCTCGTTTGCTGCCCGTTTGTCCGTTTACCTCCTCCGTTTATTCAGGGAAAAAGATGCCTACTGCACGAATCGCTGCGGCGATAACTTGGTTCCTTTCTAAGGAGGTCGGCGGGCCTCCTAACCTTTTTCTAAGTGTTTCTCTGATCGCGCAATACGTCGATATTCTCGCCACAAATGGCGGGAAAGAACCATCAAAGCCGAGTCCATAGCGAGATTCTAAACTTCGCTGGAAATATCCGGCAAGCAATCGCTCTCTCTCGTGTCTCGGACGACGTGGGTACACGTTGCGAATGGAGGTCATGAACCTAAATGCGGCAGTGCTGAGGTGGAAATCCCGCGGCCCAGGGTTCAATATTTGTTGTGTCACGTAGATTGATTTTGCACTTTGCTCCCGGTGTGTTCTTTTAGTACGCGCTACGTGCTATCACGAGGCGTTGGAAAATAAGTGTCCCGGTGTATCAGTACCGTGATTACATGGAACGACGACGACGACAGGAGACGTGGACAGTCCGAACCCCTAAGGGGCCTCCCGCCTACAACTTCCCTAAGGAACTAGTCGACCCTTAATATACGGTATATTGGTTGAGGTAATATTTTGTCTCAAAGGTAGCGCGATGGCTGAAAGTCGCTAAGGGCGGTAGGTATAGATGTATACGTACGAATGAATGAATTTGTTAAGTTAGATGACAGAGATCGAATGGGTCATGTGGGGGGGGGGGGGGAGGAGGAGGGGGAGAAATGGAAGGGAATTGAAACTCGTAAATTTAGGATGACGTTACTTATTGTGCGAATAATTTCGTCACACCGTCTTTATTGCCTTGAAGCACAGCCTTGGTGAACTTAACCTCGCTTTGATCATCTCGTACCTCCAATTTTTAAGATCAGATACCAGATACTGCCTTCTTAGCTCTCAACAAATCCTCCTCCCATTTCGGTACCTGCTTTCTATCCATCGCAAACGACGCGCTAGTTAAGAGTGCAGCGCGTTCCCTATATCACGGTAGACTTCCTCCTGTTTGCAAGAGGAGACAGTGTCGGTGTAGTGAATGAATGCTGCGGATGCAATAAAGCAAAACAAACCAACTTCCAGAAAGTTTTTTTTTTTTGTTCTGGAAGATCCTTGCCATCGCAATACACCACGCGGAGTAAGCAGCGTACTGCAATCCCTTAGAGCTCGGAGAGTACGTTTTCGGCGGAAGTCGGGTTGAATCTGGAAACCAATCTTCCTAACGAGTCGCTTGCAGGCGAGTGCTGCACTGTCGCGTTGACTTTTACATTCAAGTTTACTTATGGCGTTGCAAAACCGCTGCTGTCGGTTCTCGCGGTTCCTTTATTACGGGTTTTGTTTTTTCTCCCATTCGGTGTTCTTTGGGAGCACTGGAATACGGAAGTCGCATTCTGAAACTTGCCTGCGCAGACTATCGCACCCCGCTGCGTCATCAGTACTATTGAGTAGAAAATTTAAAGTGTCTTGATGCTCTACCTAATGTGACTAATCAACTTTAACGTATTCGCGAGTTTTTCCGCACAAAAAATGGACGTTCCATTCGCTTGAGCAGTTCGCGCGCTTGTCTCCATCAAACAAGTATTGGGTAAGGGTGTTTTGAGCAAGCAGACATATAGCCAAGGCACGTTAGTACAGTGCTATAGCAACAACCGGAGGGACGTCCTGAAATTAGGCACATTACCAGTGCTGTTAATTTACCCTAATAAGTTGAACAGACTCTCTGAGAACGATCAGGCGATAAATCGACCAGAAGCGCTCGCTAATAATAGAAAGTTCAGCTAGTTGTTACTTGTTACATCGTACTAATCTGCCAGTGTTCAGTCACGCGAGCAAGTTCTTTCATTCCATGTTTGGCTGGAAGTTCATGCTTAAAGGGACTTTGCAACCCTTCCGATAAACGGATTCACTGTTTCTTTCGGGTCTGGAAGCATTTTATTGCCAAAGGTACAGTTAGCAACAGCACCGAGCGGCACTGCGTGATTTGCTTGTCACAGCAGAACTATCCGCCTTTTATTTATCTAAAGTCGCTGTTGAATGCGCTTGTTGCTGCAACAGAAAGGAAGCGTCAAATATTTCCACATTGCTGCAATGACGTAATAAGAGCGCCCTTAAAACACGAAGACTTGTGAACGAGAGAAAATGTTTCGGGCAGGTTTTCAATTTATCTGGGAGGCAAAGAAGTAATTTTGGCTGAAGTACTTTGCGACCCTCATTGTAAGTACTGGGTGTGTTTGTTGACTACGCTTTGAAAGCATTAAAGATTTAGAAAAAAAGTTGAAAAAAATTCCCCCGCATTTCCCCGAGGGGGAGAATGTGAAAGTGCGAATGCACGGTTGTCGGCCCGCTTGCGGCGCTTGCGCTCGGCCCCCGCAGCCCACCGCCTCGCCGCCTTCTGTTCCATCTCTTCCATCGGGTTTGTAGTATCACGTGTACACCACGCAGTTATCAAGCCGCTATAACGCCGCTGAGTCGCCAACGCACGCCGCTGACGACGTAGTTTGAATGCGTTAAAGATATAAGGCGAGTCACTAACACTGATATCAGCGTCGCGTCCGTGGCTTGGTCGGTAGAGCGTCGCGCTGCGGCCGCAAAGTCCTCGGATCGAAACCTGGCGCCGGATGCTGTTTCTTTTTTAAATATAGAGGAGCACTGCGGACGCCGCCGCCGCCGCCGCCGGCGGTGGATGGTTTGGGGTCGCTTATAAAGTGCATTCGCACTTAAAAAAGTGTTGCAGGGTCTTTTTAATCTTTACGGAAATAAACCGTCGTTGAAAACCCCGTTTATCCGTTTGTCCGCTCATACCCAGAGGGAGCGAACACGGAAAAGTAACAGCCTGACAATGTAAGCCTACAGTCGTTTTGTTGTCAGTCTTACAGCAACATGGATCAAACACTTCATTCGTTTTTATTCATACCGCCGAACAAAGCTCGCAGGGACATTCATCGGTGATCACCTTAGCAGCTCGCTTTCCAGATCGGGCGCCGGCCAACGGAACGGAAAGTAATAAAACAACGTCCTGGCAGTCCGTCGGACGAAGTAAGCAATAAGCGCGGTGACGTATCTTGCGCCATCATCTATTTCCTTCCGTCACAGTATAGGAACATCGAAGGCCCATCGCGCACAACTCTGTTAGCTCGGGGGCATTCTACGTCAGCTAACGGTAGTAGAAAAGCTTGAATCTCTGTTAGAGGAGAAAGAAAATGATAGGAAAGAAACATGGTGCCTAAAAAAATATGGGACGAAAGCGCGAGAGCGTACCGGACCCGGGAGGAAGTTGGAATTGCCGAACCAAACTTTCTTCCGAGTCCGGTTTCGCTTCCTCCTTTTGTTATCTTATCTCTAATGAGTTCGTCCAAATGATGGCTGCCAGCCTTCGCTCCAAGTCGGCAGCGGCAAGGCAAGCCGGGGGCGTCCCTACGTGCCAGTCGGATCGGCGTTACGTGACTGCTGACCAATGACATGGCGCTGGATCAAACGTTCTTCCGTGGCGACCGGCCGAGCGTGTCGCGAAACCAAGGGTACGGAAAGAGGAGACCGGGGACGAAGACTCACGGAAGGCGGGGAAAAAAAAAAAAAGGAAGCCGTAGCCGGGGGCGCTAGAATCGGAAACGTCATCATCTTCTCCTGCCTGCTACATTTCTTTTCTACCTCGAAATCTTTATGTCGATTCGTTGTTCTTCATGGAAGCACTGTCGGGAAGCGCAGGGTGTTTGCCAAGTCGATTGTCCCATTTGGATTTACCCTCGTATTCGGTCATCAGAGCGGTTCCTTTTGCGTTTTGAGCGTCGCGTTTTATTTTCGTCGCCCGGCCATAAACGCTTAGCATGCGTGACAAATGGCTTTCTACATAAACGATGTTCGCCTGCGGCCCCTCTTTCTTCTGCTCCTGTTTGCGCATCGGGCTGCCCAAACGTGCTCTGTTCGCCGCTTTGTTATACTTGCTCATTTGTCGCGCCAGAAACAGGGCAATACGATCGAACAAGTTGCTGCCCTGGCGTGGCACTCGATTGGCGATCAGCGAACACGGTTGCAGGAGGTTGTAGAACTTGAGAAAGAAGGGAATGGTTATGTAGAGGTAATAAACTCTACAGCAGAAGCAGGATGCAAAAGTTAAACTGATGATTTGTTCTCGTTACTATTTTATTGCGTTTTTTTAGGGCCTGGGATCATTTCTCCTAGCATTTCAAGGGGGCTGGCATCTGGAAAACGGAAGTTGAATTTCTCGGCCAGTGACAATGCTAGCAGCTGTCGTAAGCTCAGGGCCGATGCAACAACGTTAGCACTAACGGCACGTTCTGAGGTCTTACGTCCTCAACTAAATCCCGCAGCTTGACGTGAAATGAGTTTGACCTTGCTTGTAACTTCGTTGGCTTCCTGGTTGAGTTAACCTAACGTTTAACATTACGGCTGAATACATGCGTAAACATGTGCCCCTCAGGTGAATTGAGCAGGGACGATGATTGATTGATTGATTGTGGGGTTTAACGCGCCGACGCAACGCAGGCGATGAGGCGCGCCGTAGTGAAGGGCTCCGGATTAATTTTGACCCCCTGGGGATCTTTAACGTGCGCCTAAATCTCGTACACACGGGCATTTTTGCTTTTCGCCTCCATCAGAAAAGCGGCCGCCGCGGCCGGTAATCGAACCCGCGACCTCGTGATCAGCAGCGCAACGCCTTAGCCACTGAGCCACCGCGGCGGGTCAGGGATGATGATAACTGCTGTCACTAAACCAAAGGCAATGTTGTGCATTTTATGTCATGCTTGTACCTACGAACATTTGCTTTTACAGTCAAAGAAAGGAGGACGCACTGCTGAAAACGACGTTCGGCTTGTCTACAGTATGCGCCTGCTGGGAAAAGGAAGTTAATGGTGGTGTGTTTGGTTACGGAGCACCGTCTACCTTGCGTGTCAATATTTACGCAAAATATGATCGTGCCACCACCTCTTAAGCATTCCGTTGTGCCTTCCAAGCTTTCAAGTTGACGAAAATATCTTATCAAGATCAATTATGGACAAATCTGCTAAAGTGTGTCAGATGTCGCCAGTAGCCTGTGTGGTGTGCCAGGCGACAACACACTGTGGGAACGTGGACAATCCTCTTTGAATGGCTGTGCGTCTTCGATTTACATGGACAAAGAAAAGCGATTGACGTGGAAGGGATATCTACCAAGCGCTAGGATTGTCAAACTATCAACAAGGGTTTCACAAGAATTGAGTTCCAGGAATAAAATACGAACCGTAGTCGATGTCAAGCGTTTCGTTCGTAACGGGGAGGCGGAAGTAGAGTGACGTATGTTCAAACAGTCCTAAACGGTGCGTGACTTGAAGTACGTTGATTCTTATGGAGCGATACGGCTGTGTCGGGAACATGAACGGACCGAGAAGCGTGCGCAAGCTCCTGTGCACAGGGCACGCAGGAAAGTGTGTTAGAGTCCGCTTGAGAATATTGAAAAAGACAACATGTGTACTAGGCGGGAAGGAAAAATCAATCAATATCTTGATCGATCGCACAAAAACGGTACCGCGATCACGGCCCATTTCGCAAAACCAACAATCTATAGAGGAGGCCAGATGGGCGCTACTTATTAGGGGCCTAGTCCAGGAAGTAGCGACAGTCCCGTCAATATTTCTTGTGTTTTGTGTGCAAATCTGTGCTAACTTTTATTGTGAATTTTATGAACCGGCTAGCCCATCAGCAGGCTGTATTAATAGTGAGTCTTTTTACTGTCATTCAATCGAAGAAACTCCCAGGCACGTCCTGTGCCCAATAGATCTCGAGAGTTGATGTGTGTTTAGCCGAGAAAAAGCCCTTCGTATACCGAAAACTACAAAACAGGTGAGCCATTTCTAACGACATCCTGAACAAGTAAAGCCAGTGTAGACAAAAACGCTGTTCAAACGAACATTTGGGAGAGTGCCTGCGTGGTAAAAATCAAACTTCCAATAGC
Organism: Haemaphysalis longicornis; assembly: GCF_048455015.1. Lineage (NCBI taxonomy): Eukaryota > Metazoa > Arthropoda > Arachnida > Ixodida > Ixodidae > Haemaphysalis > Haemaphysalis longicornis. The sequence continues at coordinate 80,622,393 of NW_027526335.1, forward strand.
GTTTAATGGGCTGTTTTGGTCACGTACGTGTTCCGAAAGATGTCCGACTACGATTCCGCGTTGCTTGTTTGGACTCCTTGATTCTATATGCCAGTTCAACAATTCTATAGCAGTCGCCCATTATATATCTTCAGGAAATTAGACTTTGATCTCGGCGTGCACCGCACTTGCTTTTCTTGGGAGAGACCGCGTGCGCGTGAAGAATACGAACCGACAGTCGACAGTTGAGGAAAAGCCCGGCTGAAGGCGAAGGCAAGCAACAAAATGATCCAAAGGGGAACTCCTCGAAGCTAAGGAGGTACCCAGCTAGGAGGGCGGTGGATTTTAGCCCGTAAAACTTTCATATCAATTCTATTGGATGCTTCAAAAACGTTATTCTTGTTTACACAGCGGAGCTGTTCTACACGGCGTAAGTTAGGTGTTACAGAAAAAAAAACAAGAAAATGCGAACGCTCGTGAGCGCGTGCCCCGCGTGTGTGCGCATGCACGCACACGCACACACACACACACACACACACACACACACACACACACACACACACACACACACACACACACACACACACACACACACACACACACACACACGCACACACACACACACACACGCACGCACACACACACACACACACACACGCACACACAGACAAACACGCACGCACACACACACGCACACACACGCACACACACACATACACACACACACAGACAAACACGCACGCACACACACAGACAAACACGCACGCACACACGCACACACATACACGCGCACACACACACACATACACACACACACAGACAAACACGCACGCACGCACACACGCACATACACACGCGCACACACACACACACACACACGTACGCAGCCACGCACGCACACGCACACGCACACGCACGCACGCACGCACGCATATATCAAATCTGCCTTTTTTAACGTTTATTGAAATGTAGAAAAAACACCCGGGGGTCTCTTGCTAGTGCATCAGACCCCCTTGGGGGTAGCGATAAGTTGAGGTCGTTCGTAAGCATACGAAGATATAAATTAGGGTCAAGATCTATAAAATTAAGGCTTCTACGTAGATGGCTTCTACGGTAGACAAAAGGGCGAGAAAATTGGGGGCAAAGTAAGGCCAAAACACAGGGCGCTGTACGCATTGGGCATGTTCCTCGTTGTCGACGTTAGTCTATTGCCTTCACGCCATTCAACTGCCTTGTATGTATACCAGCTCCCCCAATCTTCGTCACGATTTTGTCGCTTGTAGGTAGTATGAGCGACAATAGCGCTTACATCGGCCTTGCGTCTAATAAACTCGCGCCTATCTCCAGTGGTCGTACAATAAGGCTAGGTGTTCGGGTTTGCGCATACTAGTCAACTCAACGCGACTTTTGATTTTAACGAACACACTTTTTTCAAGGAAGATACTCCCAAAAAAAGGAGAGTCAATGTGAAATAAATGGCATGCTTCGAAATTCCCCTGTCTCACCCATTGTTTTTAATTGATTGCATTACAACCCCGCTTTATTATAGTTATTTTAATTTACGGAAGGCTTTGTGTCTGTTTATTTTTCATCTGTAAATAGGCACTTGGCATATGCTCAGCGGTATAGGTTGCTTATAAAAGGCGTGTTCAAATGGGTTCAATTTACTTAAAACGTCTAAACCAACTTTGTGCATCAGTCCACTCGAATTTAGTCAAGCGATCAGCGGCTCGCAAACGTAGAGTACACCTGCACTCTGTGAAGCCTACAGTGCAATCTTTCAGTGAGCAATGGCATTTGCGTAGCACTATGCTACCTGGTGGAGTAAAAACATGAACTTAAAATCGTGGAGCAACGTTACCGATAAAAAAAGGAGGTATTTCTTGGCCAACTATAGAGCGACACTCCGTCAGGAGCCTCCCTGAAAGCATTCATCCATGAAGCTGCATGCTCTCTGCACGTCCAGGCCTAAAAAACTCAACAAATCGACTGTCAACTCAAAACGGATTAATAAAAAAAAGTACACAAAGTTTGCGAGAGACACCCTGTCTCCATTTCCCCTCCTTTTTTTCCCCTCGCTTCTTCGCAGAGAAGTATCAATGAATAAACCAAAAGGGAAATATCTCACTTCCGCATGTGGAGAGACTGATCCGAATAGTGCACAGCTGCGCCATCTATGCGTGTTTTGAAGCAGCTCTTCGCAAACATTGGAAGCTGCGAGCCTGAGAAGCACATCGATTCCCGGCTGGCGCCTTTCTTGTGCATTATCGACTCGTAGTTCAGTGCAGTGTGGCTCGAAACTTCTTCCGTCGAAAAACTAATCAGGAACAAGAAGGGACTTCAAGTTTGCACCTAAAAATTGCAGTAGTATATGGCTGCTTTCAATCAAAGGTGAAGTAACTCACTCGTCTTTTATTTCGTAGTTGCACAACCTTCGGCGAGGTCGTAAATTTTATTATTCAGTACAAATTGAGTGCATCGACATTTTTTTTAATTCGCATTTTTGCCATGCGGCATAGGAAGAAAAGATAACACATTAGGTAGAATAAAGAGAAGGGGTACAGAAGCACAGGTAGTCAGGAAATTGATGACCCTGCACAAGTCTAAAGGTAGGCATGGAGTCCGGTCTCGTGTAAAAAGGGACGCATTCATAAATGCCAATTGGTAGCACCCAACAAAATCAAACAAGGCTGCGAACAGTTAGCTGAAATCAAAGTAGTAAAAAATTATCCCCGAAACAACAACATCATCAACAACAGCAACAGCAACAACAAAAGCTGTCTAAGCGAACAGATATATGAACCTGCCGTCTCGTTCCAACCCTGCCACTGACATTTTGTTTTTGTTTGCACATTTCAGCTTTGTTCAACGTGTTGAAACTTTTTGTTGGTACCTGCCGTCAGAGTGATGGCGTTTCTCTAAATATGGACGCACAGCTTTCGCGTGAGATGTCCCCTTCGGCATTATTTCGCACGAAATAAGCAAGTTCTACAACGCTCAAGCATATCCATCGGCTCGGTGTGGTGCATATATCTTTCAGTGATAAGTACGGTTTTTTGAGTCTTCCTCCGCGAAAAGCTTAGAGTTCCCCTGGTGCTCTACGGACTGATGTTGGCCGGTGAACGCGACACTTCAGATCCACTGCGTGGAAGTGTAGAGGCTGAAGTGAGCCGCGCAGTGGAGGCGTTTCCTTGCTTCGGGAGTGCCTGAAACGTCGGGCATTTGTGAATTGCGTTGCATCCTGCTGAGACGGACAATCAATGAAATACGGGGAGAAGGATGGCTCAGACTGGTTCCTGTTTCATTTTCTTTCCGGACTTCCTTCTTGACAACCTTTTGTGCGTTTTTGCTTTCGTTCTTCTCTCGTGTCGACAATGTGTCGTGTCTATTCCATAAAGTGTATCGATTCCTGTCGGGCGGGACGAGTCGCCGAGCAAATACCAGTTCCAGTCGCCACCCTTCGAAACAGAATTCGTGCTGTTGAGAGGACCGCGCCCTGCTGGAAAGCGGTGGCGAGTTGCACCGCGGAAATACGTTCTAACTTGAGTGCGCGAAAAAATACGCGCAGCGCGTTCGTATAATAGAGCTCTGAGAATTGCGAAAGGTAGGCGAATAAAAAAACAAGAACTCCCAGCTAATTAGCACGCAGCCTGGGCGAGTTTGCGACTCGTTCAAAAGTCAACCCGTTAACTTGGCCCAGGCGTTGTGTGGTGTATTCATTAGTGACGCCGTAACGTGGTTAGGAGGCTGTGTGCTACCGAGGAAGCTTCGTGCCCTACAGACGCCGTTTCAAGCGTGTCGCCACTAGTAATTATCCCCGCGAAATGAAGTTTTTCTTCCGTTGCCCACAGCAGGAGGTAGATAAACTGGTGCATATGGCAGAGACAACTACGTGAAATAACGGGGAAAATGAAAATGGCTTGCCCGTGACGCGCTGGTTTTTCATTGTCCTCTTTCAATAGAAATTCTCTTTTAAATGCAGAGCATTTCTTTAACTAACGATGTTATGCGTCCGTAAGTCGGCGTCCGCAGCCAGCCAGCACGTGCGCCCCTCCCCCGCTCCTTCTCGCTCTCAACAACAGGTGCGGGCGCGCATGCGCGTGCTCCGGCGCTGAAAGAGCCGTTGCAGCAGCAGGTGCTACCTCCTCTCCCTCTACTGCGCGCGCTACGAATATACTCGTTGCCCGAGCTAAGGATCCGCTGCCCGACGTTGACGTTTGGCCGCGGCTTCTCGTGCACGAAGTTCGGCGTCGGAAGCGAGCTTCAGACGCTTGCGTTCGGCGCCGGCAGCGCACCGTCTCGATCCAACCGATTGCTCCGCAGAGAGGGTGGGGTGCAAACGATGGCAATAAATAACACGTTACGTACTTACGTCTCTCTCTCTCTCTCTCTCTCTCTCTCTCTCTCTCTCTCTCTCTCTCTCTCTCTCTCTCTCGTCTCGCAACCCAACTACCCAACCCCTACGACAACAACTACAACTACCACCGCCAACTAGCACAACCTACGCCACGTGACCACCCCCAATGCTCTGCATTTACTCGTGTCCCTCGCGCGGGGGCATGCGACGGCGTTTTTTTAGAACAGTTCGGGGTATTATAATTCCAGCAGCGCTAAAGCGTTTTTTTTTCTTAGCTATTCGAAATCCACTTCAGGACTTCAGAACGGTGTTCGCAAGTACTTGAAAAGGAATCCTTACGGAACCTTAACTTGCATTCTCTCATTCTTGCTCTCAGCCCTTGAGATTTTCTCACTCAGACGATGCAACGTAACAAGCAAAAGCGCTTTTAATATAACATAAAAACAGGCGAAAGAAGTAGTCGGAAGAAAAAAAAAAGGACGTCTTTACGCGTCGGCACTTTTAGTCGTACCTAGGACGTCTGTACGAGTTGCTGGTCTCCATAAACTCCCACAGAGACAATAAAGGCAGTGCTGGTGGCTGGCTAAGAAAAGAAGAATGACACAATAAGAAGAAAAGACGAGTCGAATATCGCCGACTCCGTGCGATGATTCGGGTTCCATGGAAGAGCACTCGACGCGTCAGGGTGCATAAGACGCCCACAGTTATACGCCCTACGTGTGCCTCGGATGTCGAGGCTGCGCCAACGTGGAATACAGATCGGGAGAGTAGAGCAGGGACGGATAAGGGCCCGGGATAAAAGGTGCTGGGATCTTTCATTGCGCCGTATGATTGGGCTCTCTAATGAGCTATAGCGAACTCGGACGAATAAACTCTAACGAGAAGAATATTTCGCGAGAAGAATACGTCGGCGGCGATGAGCACGGAGAAGACCCTCAGTTCGGGCAGAAATTACGCGCAGGAGTAGAAGACGAAAGAACTTCCACCGGAAGCGAAAGATGGGCGAGGGGGGCACAGAAAAAGGGGGAGAGGCGAGATTTTTCGCATGAGACGAGGAAGAATTGCCGGCGCCGAGAATAAGAGGCGCGCGAAGCCGAGGAGTCGGCAGGTTCCGCGGAGACAAAGGATCCCCGACGTCTTGCTGACGCCGGTGAGATGCGTTGTCAAGGAAAGAGACGGTGCGCGCTCTGAGGGAAAAGAGCAATAAAACAGGGGAAGAGGCAAAGTCGAGAATATCGGGAACGGCAGCCAAAGCGGAGCCTCCTTGGAAGAGCGGATTAAAAGTAGAGATGGCGGAAGAGAAGCATAGGACAGAGTATATATATATATATATATATATATATATATATATATATATATATATATTGTGTGTGTGTGTGTGTCAGCAGCAAGGGTTCGGTGGAAGAGAGCGGGTAAAGGCATGCCGCCATGCTTACCTTCACGGTAGATGTCGGCGAGGGCACAAAAGAGGTAAAAGGCAAAAGCCGGCAGCGTCTGGGTCCTTCGGTCGGGTCGAGCTGTACTTTAGCAAGGTGCACGCACGAGTGTAGTTGTGCGTGCACGTGTGTGTTCGTGGCATGCTCGTTTCTTTACCGGAACGCGGCTTTTCGACATAAAGAAGCCTTCGGCCGCGGATAAAGGCACTGCGGAGAAATGGAGGAGCCGAGATGAAAGAGAGAGTCAAAGAGGCGCTATTCAGGCATTCCATGGACTTACGGTCTGCTGGCTTTCATATTTTCATTTAGGCTTCTACGGCTTTACTTACGGCGGGCTCTTCTTTTTGTGTACATCCGTGTGCTAAAATTTTACCTCTATTCTGACTGCTGACTTCTATGAGCTTCCTGTGTAGGACATAAAACGCACCGCCGAAGATAAGCGTCTTATTTCGGCGGGTTATCAACGTGCAGTCATGGCGCCGACGTGAAAGACGGGAGTAGAAAAATGTTTTTTTTTTGTTTGGTCCTCTTATTTTGAAGGACTAATATATATATTACCATTTTCGGCGAAAGAAAGAAAGCCACTGGATCACGTGCGTAATAAATCAACAAAAAGCCGTTGCTTTAAACATACACAAACCTTCGAATATCTCTGAACGGGGTTAGTGTGTCTGTATAGCGATTAAATAAAACGTGCACGCAGACACAATGTCATAAAATCGTCAATCTTGACGACCACTGAGCTATGATCATAAAGACAGAAAGGCACACTGAAATCCCTACAGGATATGACATTTGGGCGAAAAAAATGTATTGGTCAAATAAGATCAGGCGAAAGAAAGGTGTATATAAAACACGACACGAGCAACATTCTGAAATACTGCTGCAAATTCAATGACCTCCTATAAATTGTGTATCTATTTCTATGTTCTTACAAGCCTGCAAAGTAAAAAAAAATCGTACACTTTTATTATGTACCTTTTGCTTCCTCTGAGACATTTTGCGTGTGGTTGGTTCTCTCATATTCACCGACATATGCATGCTTTCAGGTCTCCACATAGACTGACCTTCACCATCTCGGCTGGAATTGCTCAAGTTTGCTCAAATTGCTCATAGTGTCGATCCTCTACCGTGGGCGACACGCCATCACCAGACCCACACACAACTACACTTTTTCGAGAAAGTTGTTAGGTTTCATAGGACTTTTTAAAGCGAAGCTCTTTATGCCCCACTGGTGGCGTTGACGTCCGGGCAAAACACACTGCAGGAAAGCCGACTTTACACAATGAATTTCACATAAGGCACATCAATCATACACTGCACAGCATAACAAAGGCATGTCTTAGCACACCTGGCGGACCTCTCCTAATACGGAAAGCATAGTCTGGCAGTACACACGGTTAGCGATGGCGATGATGAAATACATTCTTTAAACAGGGTTGAACTTTGGCTTTGGACTTTGGAAGTTTAGATTTTAGACGTTGGCTTAGACTCAGGTTGGACGCGAGAAAGCTTTGCGTTTTACCATCTTTCTCTATAGAAAAGGGCTTTGATATTTTCAAGTGTTGCCTTGTACAAGATGTGTAATTCCTTACGAAAATGCCGTATAAGGTCAATAGATAAATTATATGCAGCGATTTATAAATATATGTCTGCATATACGCATAGCTATCGTTTGCCATATATGGCAGCAAATAAGGCTATATGTGGCGCGGTCAGCCCATATATGGCACCAAATATTGTCATATATGGCCTCACGCAGAGTCATATATGGCGAGTCAACCCATATATGGCGGCAAGTACCGCCATATACCAAGTACTGACCTATATGGCCAGGCCAACCCGTATACAGCGCCAAGTACAGCCACATATGGCTAAGCCAACCCATATATGACGCCAAGTAACGCCACATATGGTGCTAGGTGCTTCGATATAAGGCATGAACAACACATACATGGTACAATTAGGTGTGTGTATGACACCAAATGCAGCTGGGGCCAACAATAACCCTCTATGTCATATAAAAACCGAGTAACCATAACACTGCCCTACCCACTATCCCCGGCCTCCGCTTAACACACTCGGCGTCTCTTTGTCAGCAAAGATGTGAGGACACTAATATTTACTTTTTATATGAAAGTGAAGATAGTGTACTGGTGAGGGAACGAGAGAACTTCCACACCATCAGCCTGAAATAAGTGTTTTTCAGCATTAGGATAAGCCCATGTCTCTCAAATGTTGCCTAGAGTTTGCCGCTGGTCTCAACCACCTCGAAACTTGTTTCAAGGAGCTCGTAGTTCCGGTAATTCGCTGACTACTAAAAAGGGAAATAGAAAGCTGAAACCTCTTTTAAATTGCACTGTAAGTTCACGCCACTACGCCAAATTTCCCATATTGCCTTGAGAACAAAACCAAAACTCAGATTTCTACAGAACAGTTTTTGGACGAAGCCTGTTGCGATAGACGTCACTTTTCTTGCATTTTCGTGGAGCTGGACGTTTGGAAGAAAAAAGAGTGCCATTGAAAACAATCCTGGGGCAAGTGCCGGTAAACAAATGTTGTGCAAATTGGACACCGTGCTTGTAAATGTACAAATATCTGAACTATCTGCTTATACTCTTAATTTTTGTTTGTAAACTTCTGGAGGCCTTAAAATTTAGAACAGGAGGTACACAAAGGTTTGTCCGAAATTAAAACTGTATTCATCTGGCGTTTTAATTAGACGTCATGCAAGCTTACTTGCACTACCAGCTGCAGTTTGCTTGCAGGCTCACGAGGCCCTAAAACGTCCGAAAACGTACCGAAAAAATGCATCGCTTGACGCCCCTGCGAGTTTCACTCGAAATAACATTCCAGGGCTCAAAGGGTAAAGGTCTTTTTCGAAGTCGATGGGCTTTACTAGCAGCAATAGGGACTAAAAGCGGGGGCTAAAGAGCGAAAACCCCTGGAGCCGGTGAAGGGACGGGACAAGGATGACCGGAGCACCTCTGGCTTGAGGGAGGGCAGCCGCCAAGCCAGCGCAATCGTTTTCGACGCACCCGAGGGTGTGCCTGCTCGGCGTCGGTGGCGTCCGTAATTAGGGCCTCTCTAATTAGGAGAAGACACCACGAAGCGAACGGCAAGAAGAAGATCAGGCCTCGTGGACCGCGGACGCTGCAACTGCGGTGGACCCAGATAGGGTGGAAGCTAATCCCTGCGCATCTGCGGGCTCCGCGTTAGTTAATGTCGCGCGTGGCTGTACTACTACGCAAAAGAAGAAGAAGAAGAAGAAGAAGAAGAAGAAGAAAGAAAGACTGGGTGAATCTGGGCGTCGAAAAGGCGCCGCGCCTAGGCAGACAGAATCGAAAGGACACCCATCTTCTCCGAGGAAATCTCGCGCAAAAGTTAAGCGAAGACATTTCCCCGCGCGGATGCGGATTAGGGCGATGCGACGACTCGAAGGCGCGTTTTTGCAGCTTTGAATTAAGGAAAAAATACAACGCCGAAAGGCGATTTCTCCGTAAGAAAAACAAAAATGCAAAAATGCCGCAACAGCTAAATAGCTTTTTTCTTATTTTTTCCCCCCTGGGATCAGGATGGCTGACTCGAGATTGCCTCTCATTTGAATGTTCGCTGCCCGAGCCACCGTTCGCGTTTTTCGGGTTGTTGTCTTATTTCGCTGAAAATGGCTGGCAATAAAGGCGCTATTACGGACAACACGCGCGGCGCCCATTTCAGAATGCTCAAACGGTGGTCGTTTCGTCGAAAGGAACCTCGTGGTACCGAACAGCTGCGCTTAGGCCCGTACTGTAGCTCCCTCCTCGAGGTTGTCGATCGTCTAAGTTAATCGCTCTCATCGTTAGGAAAATAGCAATGGAAAAAGCTGCGAAATATAAGATAGAGAAGTTAGAAGTGGAGCGGCCGTTGCTTTGGTTAGATGCGTGTTGGGGCTGACGGAAATAACCTGCTGATTACTGCTATTCTGAAACGATGACCTCAGAGCATCGAGGTAGTTTTTTGGTGCTTCTGGAGGGAGATGTGCGCTTGACGGGTTTCATTACAAGATAGTTGCTTCTTAAGCATTAACTTGTAATCAACGGTAGAATAGCCTTCAGTCGACGAGATAGGAGGGCATCACGACACGCACATATTCAGTTGTTAGGAGTATTTGGCTGGGCACGCAAATCTTCGGGGTTTCGCCTCACCTGATTGCGCATTCTTTCTAATTTTTGGGGGGTAGGGCGGGTGTGGGGGGGAAGGGTCAGTGAGATAGCCTATGACCGTTAATAGTGCCGTAATGTTTGTGTGGCAATCTAACGTTAATGCAGAGGGGTTCGTGGAAAGGCTTCGTAAGCACCGAAAAACGAATATATTCGGGATCTTCCAATAGGTTGCAAAACACCGGTATCTTAGTGAGAGAGCCACGAACGTGGCCCGAGTGCCCCTTGCCTTTAACGTAGTTTGCATGACCGGCTAAATGACGACAACGATAAAATATTTCCACGCTTGCAAAACAAAGGCCTCTCGTCAAAATTCGTAGTTGGAACTATTAGGAACGATGCACTGAAAGCTATTTTCAACACAAACAAAACATTGGGTGTAAAGCGACGGACTGGAACCAATGTCGTGACTTTCCACCCAAAGAAGTCCCAGTAGGCTGTCTTCACCACAATGCTAGTGAATGATAAATGGGAGTTGCCAAGTTTGCAAATTCGGCGAATTGTGCGGCTGAGCAATTAATTCCAACGAAAAAGGGAATCTGCGCTGGGACACCGCGTAGTGCAAAACGCCTTGAACGCCTTGCGTGTCAACCCTGCGCACATGCAATTTCAACGGCGGATATGTTTAGGTCGAGCATTACCCGTCCAAAAAATCTCGAAGTGTGAAGAAAGGGGCGAGAAGGAAAGGAGCCTGCTAGCAGGTGTTAAGAGCGCGCGCCTCAAGAAAGAAATGTGGTTAGGGAGGTCCGGGGAATCGACCCTGGACCTTCACGCCGTAAAAGCTTCAACCTGACCCCTGTGCCACCCCAAAAGCCCGAAGGGTACGGGGTAAGCTGCGGCGGGGAACAACATGTGTAGCCAATTGGAAAGATAAAGAAAAGGCTGTTTTTTCCCACAGTGCGCAATACTTAAATTTTCACAAGTGATTTAAATGGGCTATTTTGAAGCAAAAAAAAAAGTGAACCAAGCAAACAACAAATTTAGGCGCCCATTGCGTGAAAAAACCATTCCACCTTGCGTCCGCAGGCCTCCTCATTTCGATACGGGAAAGGCAAATGCACACATGAGGGTGGAAGGTTGGAAATAAATAATAAAAGAACGACAAAAGCGATAGCCCAACCCGCCCAACTGAAAACAATTAAAAAGCCGCCGCCGCATGAGGCAAAAAGAGACGAACCAGGGGAAAAATGCTTCCCGTGGTTGGAATCTAACCCGCGTCCTTCGCGTTAAGAAACCGACTTCTGTGCGATTGCGTTCGTGGCATGATATCTTGCGTGCTGTTCTCCACACCCTTTTAACGTGCGCTCGCTTCTAAGTGGGGAACACATATGCTGAGTTCGCGTTACAGACGCCAAGTCCTCGAAGCCGGTTGCCGTCGGTTCTAGCGCGTGCTAACGCGGTCCACTTTGGGAGAGATGTGAAAGCCTGTGGACAAGGCAATCTGGGTCTGTCAGTCATTGAGAACTTTCAGCGGCAAGTTCGGAAATGCATGTGAGGTGTAACAACAGCCGGGTCTCCGACAAAGGGAGAGGAGCCGCCAGCTCTACCGTTTCTCCAGCCTTGCACCGCAAGCGCAAGCTTCGGCATTTTTTTTTATTAGAACCGTATTTTGGGCTTCGTCATCGCCGAATTGGCCCAGTAGGCCACTTCGATGGGTCATTCTGGAGCATTTTGGCGTAGACCCCCTACGGTCACTTATAGTTCACTGAAGATTCACACGAACAAAAAAAAAAAAATCGTATTGAATTAAGATTTCGCTCGGTCCACATTTGGTAAGCTAGAGTCATTGAGCCGTAGTGGCGTTTGTTATGCGCGATCGCGTGACATTCTTGAGGCCCTTGGCTCTATTCCCATCCAGACCAAATTTTACCCGATTAAGTTTAAACTCTATTGATTTACTTTCTATGCCTTTTCGCCTGTTTTGTCTACCATCCGTGTAAAGGCCCGTTCACACTAGCGACGAAAGCGAGCGAAAGCGATGAAAGCGACGGAAATTTCTGTCGCTTTCGCCGCCTTTCATCGCTTTCGTCGCGCGACGAAAGCGATCGGTCTCGACCACTGATCTCCACTTAGTTGCTGGATGGCGCTTCGCCGCTGTCGCGGCCGGGCGCGCGCACGGCCACCGGAAGTTCAACGGCTCGTCCCGGAAGTCGGGCGTCTGCTATGCTTTTCAACCGCTGATAAGCGTCCCGATTGGCGGATTTTGGCATTTTGTTCTCACTTTATTGCATTTTGGCTATACACATTGCGTTCAGATCGCAACATATGCTATACCGAAATATGCGACGTTAATATGAAGCAGAATTTAATTGCAAAGGAGAACGAAAATGTCACTTGGGTCTTGGTTTGAGAGACGACGCAGCTCTAACGGGATTTATGCTAGAAATTTATGCTAGGGATTTATGCTAGAAAGAAAACAACGTGGGCACGGCGACAGGCTGTAGCCGAGTTCGTGCGCCCGTTCTGTCAAAACAGTTGTCAGTAAAGTGGTCACTGCAGAGCCTGCTGCCTGGGGATGGAGAGCTAGTTACACGGGCACAGTTAACCACGGTTAAGCAAACCGCGGTTAGACAAAACCGCAGTTAGCTGCGTTACACGACAGACGAAACTGCGGTTACGTCGCTAACCATGGTTAGCGCAAACTGAGCTTGGCACCTCAGTTCGGTTACGCTAACCGCACTTTCTGCAGCCGCAGAGCTCAAAATCGCACAATTCAGTTCGGACGCAAGTGGCGGCGCATCAGCGGATGCGAAAAAAAAATCACCTGGCGTTCGGAAGAGACAAAGGTTCTCAAATAGCGGGCACCCAAAAGCTGTCCCCAAGACGCGCTTACGTTCTTTGCATCGCTCTCGCAATCAGCGTGACTGCCCGTCAGCAGCGGCTCGTTTCCCGATCCGCCCGATCAACTACGACAAACGCCGTGCTAAATTTGTAAATTCCGCGCGTCGTCCGCCAGGCAATCTTGAAGCGTTTTCAGCACACGGAAACGATCGGCGCGCGCGTCGGCCGTGCCTGTAAACACGCCGGCGCGCCTGCCCGCACGGCACTGCTTGCGGCCCGAACTGTCCCAGACCACGGCAGCAACAGCTTATCGCATCGCCGCTCTTCGAAATCAATCTGATCGCGGAAAAGAACTTCCGCATTCGAGAAAATGGATGTTAGTGCGGTGAAAAATTGTGCTATGAATTGTAATTCGCTGTTGTAGAGATAGCGGTGGTCAAATATCTACCGCGATGCTAAGATGAAAGTTCCCAACACCGAACAGACCTATAGCAAACCAAGCCGGTTGCGAGCTGTTGGGGAAGCCCCTCTTCTCGCCACGCACGAGTGCGTTGCGTTTGTGTCAGAAGCGAATGCTTTAACGATATTTCTTTTTGTCTACACTGCTTCTCTTTTTTTTTTATCGTGAAGTTAAAAGTGTGGTAATTTATTTTTGTTGCGCTCATAATCAAGTGACTGCGGTTACCAAACTTGCAATTTCGCGTGCAACATCCAAAACCGCAGTTGGCGATAACCGCGGTTAAAGTTTAGTAACCATGGTTAAACTTAACTGCGGTTACTTTCGCCATGTAACTAGGGTATAAGTTTGCCACCCAACGCAGGTATAAATCCTGCTTAGAGAGAGGGAATCTGCGTAACAAGAGCCCCAGCTTAAAAACGACACTGATATGACATTTGTGTTTCGCTGCGTATCACGCACGTCGTTCAGAATATTGTAATACTTCCAAGTAGAACGTCTTCCCAGACGACTTCTCTGGTCTGCTTGTGCAGTTTACGGCGCAACAAGCAGGCATTTTTGGCGGAATGCGTGCGAAACCAGCCCATGCGTAGCATGCGCTATGCTGGAACGGCCCGACTTCCGGGACGAGCGCTCGAACTTCCGGCGGCCGTGCGCCGGAGAGCTCGAAGCGCCATCCAGCAACTCTGGTGGAGATCAGTGGTCTCGACCAAATTTTGTCGCCTCCGTCGCGCCGTCGCTTTTGAAACGGAAGCAGGAGGCGAGACTTCCTGACGTCATATCCTGCCAAAGCACCCGGATGCTGTGTCTCCACAAGCGGCGAAGCTCCCGTGAAGTCTCACTTCGAGCGCGAGACAATAGAGAGTTTTAGCTGACCGATTCTGACGGTCCGCTCCGCTCCGACAGCAAGCGGGAGCGCCATTGCGCATGCGTGGCACGCTACCGCGCTACCGGCGATACCGGATCGGGGCCCCGCTCCACTAACCGGGGCCTCTTAGCGGACCGTCGCGGCAGCTTACGCTACCATGCGGGACAACAACATGGCTGCCCCCGCGATGCGAGTGCGCTACGGCGAACTTCGTTTCTTCAGTTGAAACAGGACTGACGAAGCCGCGAAAGCGCTTCCGAATAGGCAATGGTGCCACACACCTCAAATATCTTTAGAAGGGAAGCGAAAAACGTAGACCGAAGCGCGGGGCTGCTTCTATGCAGCGCCGAGAAAGACAGCCTTGGCTTGGCTATTGCAAAGTTTATCGGCTTGTTTTTTGATATTTAGAAAAATTATACCATGTCGGCGACTACATTATACAAAAAAAGGTTAAATGAGGCCAAGAAACACGGTATTTTGCTTCATTTGGGCGACCAAATACAAATTCTTATGTTTCCTTTAGGATGAAGTTTCGATTTACACGCGCGCGCGAAACGACCAGTCACGCGAATCATTCTCCGTCGAGGGAGATACGGTTATCGCTTAGCTAAAAGCCTTTCGGCTGCTGACGCTCCGGTTGTGCTGAGCGGCATGTCGGGAGCATAGCGGAGCGTCAAAAACGGTCAGCTAAAACTCTCTAATAACAAGAAAAGCGAAAAATAGTCGTCGCCCGTCGCTCGATGTCGCGTGCAAGTGTGAACAGCAAGGGTGGCGATCGCTTTCGCCTTCGTCGCTTTGTCGCGTCGCTTCGTCGCAAGTGTGAACGGGCCTTAACAGGGACGCCAGATTTCCGACTTACGTGGTCATATGATGCTTTAGTATAACTTGGGCTGGTCATGTAGTGAAAAGAAATGACAACCGGTGAACAAGTAAGGGTAACAGAGAGGATACCAAGAGGCGGGTCCAGAAGAAGAGGAAGGACAATGAAACGATGGAAGGATGGGCAAAAAATGGACTCGAGCATCGCAGGACAGGAGCGGTTGAAGGTCATTGGGAGAGGCCTTCGTCCTGCAGTGGGCCTGAGTAGGGTGACAATGACGATGATGGCGGCGACGATGACAATGACGACGACGACGACTACGATGATCAAAATTATGATGTTAGGAGTTTGATACCTTTGCGGAGTTTTTCCACTGGTTTAAAACGCTTATTCTCTGCCCTATCGTTAATGTAAGTGCCAAACCGTGAAGCACAGTAATGGTGAAAATTTTTCTCGTTCGACTGTTCTCGACCTTATCTTTACTGCCTTCATGCCCACCTACCATCTTGTCATTGCGTCTTCCCCTCTCTTGACAAGAATCATCGCTGGCCTCTACGCCACAAAGAAACCAAACAAAGTCACCTGCAGGTTAGAGGATACCAAAGTAAAAATATGGCGAGTGTACGGCAGTGAAGTCATGCTTCCCCTACTGCCCTTCGTGTGTATGCTGTGCTGAAAAGTGCAGGAAACGCCCCTGTAGCGCGAACATGGCCCACGTCCCCGAAGTATAGAGATTGTTAAGGTCTTTCGCATGTTAACAAGATCTGACATGGATGGTGGTGGTGCGCAGTACGTCATGCGAACGTGTCGCACGCGCAAAAAACCGGAAATAACAACCACAAAAACAAAACAAAAACAGAAAATAGGAATATACAAAGAAAAATAAGGGGAAACTGTTTCTTCGATCTGACTTTTGTTGTCGCTGGTGGAGAGGTCGTTCGTAAGCCTCGTGGCTGCAAGGCTCCTGTTTAATGACTGCCTTTTCTTTTGGCCATGCTTTTCTCGACCTTCCGAGAAAATTAATTTCAGAGCGGTGTAGGAAACTGGCTGCCGTCGTGTTCCAACTTTTGCTTCCTGATTTCGCTTCACGAACCTTCGTAACACCGTCGGTAATTATGATGCTGTGGCACGATAATTCCCAGTTCAAGCTCGGATAAACAAAACAAAACAAAACAAAAAAAAAACTATGCACTACCTGTCAGGGTGGGGCAAATACTGAGCATTCTGCTGTTTTTAGGGGGCTTTGGTACGATTCCGCAGCGTGTAAGCTGCTTTATGTACCAGTGCTTAACCTGGTTAACCTGGTTAACGTCTTAACCTTTCCGTGCGCCTTGCCCCTCCTCTTATGATAGTTAGGAAAACATCTTTTGCCTCTCGACCTCTCTGTGTTATATATACTTGCTTGTTCCCGAAAATATAATTCAGAACTAGCTTTCGCTAATTGCCTCTCATGCTTGAGTAGGTGCCTAATCCCGGAAAGAGACGTACACAAATTCGAACGCTCCCGAGTCCAAGTTAACCGTATTATCTACAAATCGGGTCTTTAGGAGCCTTTACTGCAGCATTATCTTTCAATGAGCGGACTCCGCGGGAGAAAATTAAGTGCAGCAAGATTTGAGTTATCTATTTGTTGTGGAGAAATTAGCAGAGAAGGAGTAACTGACCGGAAAATGATTGATTTGTCTTGCTGTCTTTCGCGTCCTCGGCCGGCCCGTTTATCGAGCACCAAAGAGAGTTGTCGGGGCTAAATTGTCGTATTTCGCTGGCCTTTTCTTGAACCTATTGTGCCCCCTGTTTGACTATTTCTTCGCTGGAAGCCTGCGGCCTCGGGCAATCGCTTTCTTATGCAGCGGGGGAAAGTGAGTGAGGAGGGGGGGTGCAAGGAAGGCCGCGACTGCTGGCGCCCTTGTCGAGCCGGAGGCACCGGCGATCCGGCCCCGTCCTGGTTGCCGGTGGTAGCGGCGGCAGATGGTGAGGTCAGCGGGCCCGGAACAGCCGCTTCTTCCTTTACTGGCGACGGACGCTTGGCGGCGGACAAAACGGCAGAAGAAAGC
The DNA here is from genome assembly GCF_048455015.1 of Haemaphysalis longicornis. NCBI lineage: Eukaryota > Metazoa > Arthropoda > Arachnida > Ixodida > Ixodidae > Haemaphysalis > Haemaphysalis longicornis. Next base: position 80,639,344 of record NW_027526335.1, read on the forward strand.
GCATCTCCCGGCAGCCGGCTACGCGGTGGTGGAGACCACAGAGTGGAGGAGAACGTATGGAGAACGGGCAGAAGCGTGGACCGGGAGGCGGGGGAGCAGAAACCGCAATGAAGGAAGGGAATCGGGGGAAAAAGTGAACGCCGGGTGGGCGCCGGCCGATAATACAAAGTCGATATCGCCCAGCGCGTCCCTCTGGCATCGATCACGGACCTGTACGAGACGGTATACGGCGAACGTGCGTGGCTTCGTGCCGAACCAGCCCTCTTCCACACCCCGTTCCCGTCGTCTCACCTCCGTTCCTCCTCCTCCTCCTCCTCCTCTTCGTCTCATCCCTGGTGTGTTCTGTCCAAGCTTTTCCTTCCCTCATAATATTTGACCTTATTTACGCTTTACTTCCTCACGGATATGCCGTTTTCTCCGCGTCTTTTCATAACAGATCCACCGCATCTTCCGATTTCTAGTGAAGCTTCGTATTTTTCCACAGGCCCATCCGGACGCATGATGTCCTTACCCTTCCCTCCGTCAGAGATAGTTTCGACCGCCTTCTACTTTTTCCTGTGACGTTTTTTTTTTTTCTTTCTTTTAACTGTTTTTTCTTCCTCTTTGTGAAACGAAAAAGAAGGAAGTTTCGGGAGGACTACACGATGGGAACTTTTGAATTTCTGTTGTTTGCGCGCCAAGGCTGATGAACCTTCGCTGGCTCTTTTTGACACGAGATCGGTGAGAGAGCGGGTGAGGATCTGAAAATATTTTTTCGCATCTTGTTTTTTTTTATTCGTCAGTGTTATACTGACCCGATTTCCAAGAAGAGCGGCAGCACAACTGCCGTCTGTTTGACGAGAACGGAATGCAAATCACGCTGTCGAGACGGAGTCAAGTGGGGGGAAAAAAACGCAGCGGGAGGGAAAAGTTTCTCGAGCAGATGGGGAGCTTAGTGACAAAAGGGTGAAAGAAAAGCGACATAGCTTCATGTCACCTCACGCATCTATATTTTTTTACTTTCACTACAAGGACAGTTCTTGGAAATTCCGGCAGTAAGTACTCTATAGCGTTATGTTGTGTTGGTACTTTGGACGTGTGTTGTGTGCATGTGCGAAATAAACAAGCGCAGCGCTAAGGAACGAAAGAGATGGAAAACCCGAAAAGAGTTCCTGATAAGTCGACATTGGGTAATTTTTACTATAGTGCACTTTCGAAATAAGCCTGGGCGAAATGTTATCGTCTCTTTATCACACTGGTCGCATACCAGATTACGAAAATACTGCAAATGCTTTGTGTTGATTAAAAATTTGACACACAACGTTCTGAGACAATTTAAACAATTTGTTTGTAATTATTTTGCATATACTTAAAAAAAGTATTGTCGTGACTGACCGGCAGTTCATGTCCAATCTAAGCGACTACTGTGCGTAAAGGTATTCCGCACCTACCACCCCTTCGCATATAGGAAACTGGCTATATTTACCTCGACCTCGACAAAAATGACCGAGCGTCTACGTTTACGTGCACCATTGCATTCGATTTATTTTCATTTCGCGCAAGAGAATCACTTTTGTCTCCTCATAACAAATTCCGATGCATAGCGAGATTGTACACAGCTTTAGTCCAATTAAATGCACGGAGAGTAACGCTTGCTAAGGTGAAATCACCCCAGCCCACTCACACGACAGAACATTTTGCTAAAGCGTGAGTTTTTATTGAAATACCATCCATTTTTTTATTTACTCGAGGTTTCAATGGGCTTATTTTAGTCAATTGTTCTCTTCACCATGGGTTACTATTGCTTCAAGACACGCGGTGTTGTTATCCTCTCATAAGATGTAACTAGCGTTTATAGGCACGGAAATGATGTGTACTGTGCTGAATTTTATTTTATCTTTCTCCGTTTTTTTCTGAGCATGGATTCTTCTACGCCATGTCCTATATAAAAGTACCCTTTACTGTCTGTAGAGGGTGCTCCTCTGTAGGTAGTCCGCACGTATGGCAAAGCCACCTTTACGCGGTTACCTCAAGTGAGAGAAAGACGGGTTGGGACGGGCACAGAACACGAACTTCCTTCTTTACCGGAAACAGTAAAAATTTATTAGGTCCTTATGAATAAATAGAAGGGCACTAAATACTATCCCCATATTATATTATTTGTCATTTTAAATAAGAAATTAGCGGGCGAATGAGGTAATTGAAAAGATTGGGAAATAAATGTACATAGGAAGGTAGCACGCTTCCACAACCCACATGGAAAGCATTGGTCTTTTTCTGCCCGCTTCTTGTTCCTGGGAACGAGAAGCCTAGTGCAGGCTGTACGTCCTTCGAGACCTTTGAAACAGCCCTTCAGCGGAATCGATGTTATAAAGTGGCTAAGTAATTCAGAACTTATAAATACTTCACTTAACCTCGTCTTTTTGGCTGAACCTAACTTTTTATTACACAACGAAGCGCGACAAAAAATTACGCATAAACTATAAAGGAGGACAAAACATATCTTGCACTTGTTTTGGTTCCAAAAAGCTCTCCATATCTTATTGTTGTACACACTTCTAAACAAGTCAGAATTATCGGTTTTTAAGTCTCGTATTGCTATTGGGGGAATGATAGACACGCAGTTGTATGCGGAAAATCGTATGAGCGCACAGACTTAGGCAAACATAGCCAAGCACAGCTTCCTAAACCCCAGAAATACACACATGAACACACAACAGACGCACCCTTGCCTATGACCCCCCCCCGACCTACTGCTGCCCTGCTTTTAGACGTTTTTGCAGAGAATCGAGCGGCCTGGTCGCGTAAACGAAGTCAACTTTTGCTTGGCCAGAACGGAAATTTTTATTCTAGATATATAAATCTCAAAAGCAAGAAAAATACATTACTAGAGAATGAAAGACAACCAAAATAAGGATTAAAATGCCCAAAAGAGCCAAGGTGTCGCAAGCGGATTAGGAAAAAAAATAGGATACAATGAAATGAACCTTAAGCCGATTACGTTTCTCAGGCGTCTTTAGAAAGTGTTTGGCAAAGCTCCGAAGCCTATATATACTGCGTGGGCTCACCGCACGGCAAGATCAAATTAAAAGGAACAGGAACCGAGGCACACAAAGTTTCTTTTATGTTAAAGCTAGCGGATTTTCTCTTTTCAGCCTTTCATCGAAACTTTTTTATATCCTTAAATCCTTGCAAGAAGCTTAGCTTCCCACTAGCTTCGTTGCTCGAACTTTATTTATTTATTTTGTTTTATTTTAAGCCATCTTGAATGAAACACATCGTTTTGCGTCCTTTTATTTGGCCACTAGAGACACAAAGTTTTCGAAAGGGTGTTTAGCAGATTCCTGCCGCATTTCAAAAGAATGCTGTTTTGTTGGGGCCGAAGAATTTTTTTGTCGGTGTCCACGTCGCCTCAATAAAAGGCTACGTACACTTATACCTAAAGCGGCAACAGAATCCACTGAAGTTTATCAAATAAAAGGAATGAGCTTATTGAAAACCTTGCAAAAGGTAAGTAGGTAGGAAGACATCCAATATAAAAACTGTTCTTATGTAGCTTGACCTGTTTATACAACCCATCAGTTGACACTGCGTGCATACACTTCGACTCATTTGATTTTTCTAAAAAAAAGGGCGGGGGGGGGGGGGGGGGACAACAGCAGTGCGAAAAGAAGGACAACAATACAGCGGTGGGGACAAAAGAAAGAATGAGCGATTTGAGCAACTTCCGCGCCTGCGCAGTGAAGTTCTCTCTCCCCACCCGTCGGTGGACGCACGGTGCTCGGCAAACACGGTCGTCAGCCGTGCCCACAACTGACGTTATCACACGAGAGCACCTTTCCTACGTGAACTGACGCCAGCACCTGCATTGTGTTTCTTTAATGCAAAAAATGACAAAATGGAAGCTAGGCGCCTAAAAAGCAATGGAAGGCCTGTAATTGAAACTGAAGGGAACTAAATCATTTGCTCATAAAAAGGGTGCCCATAAAAAGTTGTATAATTACAGTTAAAACCCGATCTTGCGAAGTCACTGGGAACCGCGAATTATTTCGTTAAATCGGGACTGTCATTTTACAAGCAGTTGGTTCCATAAACGTGATGTATAAAGTGAGATGCATCCCAGCAGCTACGATGACATCGTAATTCTGGAGGCCATGGCGCTCGCATGCCAATCAGCGCTACGCTAAATGTCCACACAGAAAATAATAACAACGAAACGCTAGGGGTTCTGAGGGAAACAAATTTATTTCCTGGCAAAAAAAAAGCCTGCGATTTTTGCCTGCGTGCGCTTAGTTACCATTGGGCGCACAGACTTTAGCACGCAAGTGCGTTCAACGCCTCCTCGGTTCCTTCGTGAGGAGCCCCAGAAATGCGCCTGATCAAGTCAATGGCGTCCATAACCTGGCCTCCAGCGGGCCCAGCAGCTTCACCAGTTTCCGGGTCGTCAGCATCCACTGATACCTCTTGCGCGCCGGAAACTAGCTGTACGATCTTTTCATCGTTCAGAGCCTTCGTCGTGTCTACGCGTGCGGGGGCGCTCAGATGACCGTGGAAGCTCAGACCTGCTGCCCCCTCGTTAAGCCGACGAAGCTGTTCCCAGGAACTGGGTGGGATATCTTCGTATTGCTCGTGTTGAAGTCTTGCAAGACTCCATACAGCCTCGGCAAGGGCGCTACGAAACCGGCGTGCTGAAAGTAGTTGACGATGACGTAGCGTAATAATCTCCACGGCGTTTTAAAGAAGCACGTTCGAAATTTCTCCTTTTTTAAACGCGTCTATTTCTCGAAATTATTCGTTCAGTTGGGAATGACGCTGAATATATCTGGTTAGTTCGGGTTTGTAAAAGCACTGAGGCGTATAGGCACGTGCGGGGTAATCCGAATTTGTTCGTTAGATCGGGAAATTCGTAATATCGGGTTTCGTTAGATCGAGTTTTGACTGTATCCAAATTTGTAAATTACTTATTGTGTCGTCGGTGGCTCGGTCAACGACACTAGCTTTATCTGCTATAGCATTGATGGTGCTTGGCCGCATGGAACTTCAAACCAGCGGAACTGGGCCGCGTCTGGGCCCAGTTGCCCAACGTCTGGGCCGAACCCAACGTCTGGGCCCAACGTCTGGGCCACAATAATCTCTTTTCTGTTTAGGACAAAATAAGTTTGATGCAGGGTTAACATTCTAAAGTTGCGTATCCGAGTCTACCAGAAGCTTATTGTACGACGAACGGGCGGGATTCTGGTGATTTGATTTGATGTAGGGTTTAACGCGCCGACGCAACGCAGGCGATGAGGCGCGCCGTAGTGGAGTGCTCCGGGTTAATTGTGACCACCTGGGGATCTTTAACGTGCCCCGAAATCTCGCACACACGGGCGTTTTTGCTTTTCGCCTCCATCAGAAAAGCGGCCGCCGTGGCCAGGAATTGGACCCGCGTCCTCGTGCTCAGCAGCATAACGCCTTAGCCACTGAGCCACCGCGGCGGGTGCGGAATTGCGGTGAAAGTTCAGCGAACCACGAGCAATAAAATAAAAAAGAGATATTGAACTCTTTGTAGCCACACAGTTTCGCATCTGTCGTTTGGGTTGCCAATTTCTGAGTCTTCGATTACTTCGGTACTGTCAGTGTATAGCAGTTAAGGCATAAAGTTGGGTTAGTTGGTTATCTGACTGCATTTTACTAGCGCAAAATAGACACTTACGAAGAAGAAGTCTAGCGAGTGTCCTGTGTACTTCTTCTTCGTCCGTGTCTATTTTTCGCTAGTAAAATGCAGTATTATAGCAGCTATGAAGAACTTATATCAAACCGTGCACTGAACTGATACCAAGATGAAACGCCTTATAATGGGAACACTCTTAACCTATTTCTGTTTATCTAAAATTGGCACTGTTTATCTATTTAAGTCGTCCAACATGTAATATACTGTATACACGAACACTCTCGGAAGTCCCGCAGAAAGATAACAAACCTGAGTCAGGCTAGAGTGCGGCTGAACATGGGATCAACTGCGATCAATGGCACTCTCCTTTGACAAAACACAGGGGACAAATGCTCGATAAAAAAAAAAAAAACGCCCAAGCCTTCTTTTTTCACCGTGTGAAGCGTGGTATTGTAATGTTTGCTACCCCTCGCCTACTTACAATACTTCAGATACGGTCTACGAAAACATCAGGAAGCTGGCGCAAAAAGAAAACGACAAGGGCTTCGAAAAGCCAGTGTGTGTACGAAAACGGGGCAAGCCGGAAACGACCGGAAACGGAAATGCACCTCAAACAAGCGGGGGGGGGGGGGGGGAGCAAAAGAAACGCCGACCGGATGTCAGGTCGGTGCGTTTCCAAAGCCAGCTCCCGGAACCGTTGTCAAATCGTCTCCAAAGGCCTCCATCGCTGCTATTTGGCCTCTTTCACGACGAACTCTATCCTTTACTCTCGTTCCCTTTTGGCCCCCTCGAAATCACTTTCCCCTTCTTCTGACGTCTAAGCAGGCTCCTCGGTTTATAGCTGCGGGGTACTTTCTCGAAAACGCGCTGCGTCAAGCACTAAACAATCCAGCCACTCTCTAGATTCCTTCTTTTCTTACTTCTTGTCCACCGTCTCACTTTGCTCACGCCTGGCAGCATTCCCTTTCGGTGCGTTTTAGAGAAGCGTCCTTCGCCATCAAAGCGGGGAAGGCACGCGGACGGGTGGACTCCGAGGATCGGAGGAAAGAGGAGATATTCCACCGGGACCGGGGCAGTCCTCGAGATAATAAAGGCAAGTAAATAATGCTCGCAGAATGACTCAGCAGAACAGAAACGAGCCACTCCGTCGCCCCCCATCTCCGGGCGTTTTCGCCCTAGGCAAAAACCGAGTTAGGTGCATAACGTGGCAGTTTTTTTTCCCCTTCCTTTAGCAGGCACAGCTGAAAGTGCCTTTCATGAGTGTGTTACTTTTCGGACCCGCCGGTCGGTCTCGCCTTTACTGCTCTTGCTTTTGTTTCCGTAAGCCCCTTCCGAGAAAGCGGGGGCGAGACTCGAACCCTGAGGGCTTTCCCGGTCTCAGACGGGAATCCTCAGAGATCTGCGCCGAGCTCTCGGGCTTATGTGCATAAAGCAAACTCGGAGAGGCGACTCGGAGTGCCGAGCATGCGGGCGATGCGGAAAGGCATTGAAAAGAGATACAAAGAGGGCAACGTAAAATGCTCTGCGTCACACACAAGTATTAATATTCCCGAAGAGAAAGGCTCGCAATAACCTGAGGCTGGCCGCTTGTTTCTTGGGGCGGTCTTAAAAACATGCGACGCGTTCTCTTTCGTTTAACTGGTCTTCAATGGCCATTACGGTCGCCGGCGTTATTTAGCCTTGTTCGTGTTCTCGTTTGCCTCCGTCTTCTGTTCAGTTTTATGTTTCAATCCCTGAACTAAAATTAAGATCAAGCTAAGGTTCAGCAGATATGATATTAAATTTGGCCCGTCTAGCGGGATCAGCGATGACGACGAAGCTCCCCCGTAAGCGCAGTGCACGTCTTCTAAGGATCACCATGGTCGCCGAAATACACAAAACAACCGACGAATGTGATGACGTTTACTTTACGGAATTTAAATGGTCCGGTGACTGCTGCGCAGGCATTTTAGTTTTAGCCATGCTCGCCGTATTCTATATCCTGTTGCACATTAAAAATGACGTATAGTGGAATGTATTGTTGCCCCGTGCGGTGTCTGCCGCCTCTACATGAGCGCGGAGGAGAAAAAGCGTACACTATCTTTTTTGCTGCGTAACGTGAACTACATAACTGGGGGATATTACAGGAAGAGCGAGAAGTACGATTCAGTCGCACAGCAGTTTCTAGACCATTCGGTTAGCATATCACTGGCATCACACTTGGTTTAATTTTGCCTTCTCATGAAATGTGCGTAAATCGTGAACTGTAAATATTAACCCTAAATTATCTTGTACACGTTGCAAATAAACTGACCTGACACCTATCTCTTCGATCGGAATACGTTTTAAGATGGAAGCGAAAAGCGAAAGCACCCGTGTGCCGAGATTTCGGGGCACGTTAAAGATTCCGAGGGGGTCGAAATTATTCCGAAGGCCTCCACTACAGCCCGATGCGTAGCCCGGGCGTTCAACCCCCGGGGCGTTCAATCCCCAGTCATTAAATTTTGATTTTTTTTGTAATACGCTTATTAAAAACAATCAATCCCAAAAAACTTGGAGGCAGGCTCTTTGTAATTGAGTGTGGCGGCCGCGACTTTACGAACGTTTTTATAGCTGTGCATGGTTCAGGGAATATCAAGTACCTCGCGAATAAGCAACATGTGTCTCCGCATGCTTTAGCATTTTTACTTAAATTTCGCCCGTCCTAGTCTCCTTCGTCCTAATCAGCAAAGTATGCACTGAGTTTGAGCTCGCGATGGGTACTTCCACGGCAACGTACGACTTGATCAGGCGTGATGGCCACGGTCGATCCTCACATCAAGCCTTATTCTCAATCAAGCCTGATCGACCCTTATCCCCCCCTTATGTGAAGATATGTTTTGAAGCTAAACGTTTCCGTGGAAGCCGCTAAAAGCATGCTTAGCTACATCCTTCTATACATGATGACGCTAGGAGCACTAGAGGATAAAAAAATTCATAGATGAATAGAACGTGAACACAAAAATGTCAACAAGAGCGCGAAAAATGAGTAACTTTTCATCTAAGTTATTGCATATTTAGGTTACAAAATATTACTACAGTCGAACCTCTTTATAGCGAAGTAGTACCGGGACAGTAATTTAGTTCGTTACATCAGATATTCGTGGTAACAGTAGAGCTAGAAATCGACTCAAACCAATCGACAATCTGGCCCCCGCAAAAATAGTTGATACAAACACGAAAATTTTAAGCTTCGAACCCACTATAAGCAAGGTAACCCTTATTTTAACCTCAATGAACCAGAGTATAAAACGTAAAATTACAACAGAACAAAGTTCATTTGACAAAACAAGCCTGCGTTCTTCTTTTTTTTAGGAAGGATGTGGTCTTCGTCTGGTGGCTATTCACAGCACTGAGCAGCACGGAAGTTTTCACAGAGTCCACGAACAAAAGGGCCCTTTGTGCTTTGGCAGTTTCGGACGCCGGGAGTTTCCCCAAGTAGCACCTCAGCCTACTGGACAATATTTCTTCGTTATATCCGATATCGCGCACGGCTCGCACGGCGTTATAAAATAATAAGTGTCATTGAATTGAAGCGTGACCAACCAAACTTCGTATTTAGTTCGGTTTACCCACTAATTCACTATATAAGTGTTCGTTATAGCGAGATTCAACTGTAATGTCGCTACCTAAATATATTCCAAGCACGCCGAAATTTCACTCCTGCGAACCACGAAATTGTATTTGGTGTGTCATGAAGGTTCATATATCCATTTCTTCTTATTTCAGTTTTCCATGCCAACAAATATGCTGTCACATTCTTTCTTTCTTTCTTTCTTTCTTTCTTTCTTTCTTTCTTTCTTTCTTTCTTTCTTTCTTTCTTTCTTTCTTTCTTTCTTTCTTTCTTTCTTTCTTTCTTTCTTTCTTTCTTTCTTTCTTTCTTTCTTTCTTTCTTTCTTTCTTTCTTTCTTTCTTTACAGAAGTTTAGTTGTCTAAATTTGATAACTCGTAGTGAACCTGCCTCTTCAAAATCCGAGTATCCCACCAGAAACTAAGATACGCGTAAAACTTCCGGGGGGGGGGGGGGGATTATTGGTGTTAAAGAAATGTACAGACGTCGTTAAAAAAATCCAGAATTTCTAACTACTAGAGGAAGTAAGCGTTATACGCACGAGCCTAGTTGGCACAAGCCTGGTCCTATTCTCACTAGGGACGCCCGGATGGGACAACGGGATAGCCCCAATATGCAACGCTGGACTCACATTACGCCATATTGCAAACAAAAAAGAAAAATTTCTGCACGGAGCCAACCGTTTGCATGTCCGGTATTACAGACAGACTCTTTATTATGCCATACGCACCACATCCGGCGGCGTGTTCGTAGTGTTAACCTCTTCCCATCAATGTTTTTTTAACTTTTTTCTGCGACCATGCCGACTGCTTCAAACCCCTACTTTATCCTTATCGCTCGTATAACCAGCAATTTTAATGACAGTGGTAGCATAACAACGGGGCCGACCTTTGTGCGACAAAAGCGACAGGCTCTGAAAATTGCTGGAAGGGGCCATTTTGTATCGAGTACTGCCATCTTCGATACGTAGCTGACGCGGACGCTGACGCAACGCGACATGTTGGTTTATTTTTTCATGCGCTCTACAGCCCACTTTCAGGCGAACTTCTGAGTTATTTTTCCATGAATAATATAACCACAGTCTGTCGTCTGAATATCCGATCACTGCCTTTTGAAATAAACAGACACGAGTAGGCTGCATTACGGGGTTACGTTACTGCAATGCGATCCGCCTTTTCGGCTATTTCTACCTCATGCATCTCTACATCTCAACGTCATGTTGTTTTTTTCCGACACGCCGTCTGTCGTGCGAGCAGCTCTGAAACGTATACCGAGTGATGAAGCTGCAGAACTCACAAGTAGAAAATACCAGACAAATCTTTGAGTCGCACACCGCTCCAGAACGTTCTTCAAACTAGCGATTCCCGTGACGGGAGTTAGGGCCGAAAAAGACATACGGTGGCGAAACCGTGCTAGTAAAAAGAAAAAAAGTCGGGCAGAAAACAACGCGAATGTACAGTAAAAAAAGGACAACTGTTGATCGAGTAACGCGCTACAGCTCGTCAAAAGTACGCCCGGTTTACCGTGACGTTATGCGTGGCGCAAGAAACCGTTTTCGTTATCCCTGTTTAATGTCGCATGTCTTTTGCGTGGCTATTTTCTCTTCTGACGGCATCCTACAACCCTACATCACCGTTGCTTCCTGTCTCTATCTCGATTTCGTTTCGCTCGTTGCGAAATTTCGTATAGAGACGGGCTAAAGAAGCGCTCTGACACGACCATTGCGACCCGGCTATATGTCGTAACTGAAAGTGATCTCACGCCCGGAGGAAACCCAGTCGCCGCAAAGAACGTGAAACGAAACGTAATAAACGTTCGCCGCAACAGATCAAGCCGTCAGTAGCACACAACGCGTGCTTCCGACGCTGCCTGACTTCATGTGAACATCAAAGAGACGCCTAGGAAAGACGAGTTGGAAAAGGGCCCCAACCACGCTATCGACTAAAGCACTCAAATGAAGGAATACAAAGAAAATAAAGGCGCGAGCGTTTATCCAGTGGGGGATAGAGAGTTTCCTTGAATGCGTCCCTTGTATTCACGGTCATTTCTTGCGGCAACATAAATGACAAGGAGACGATGGTGGAGAGAATGAGGAGGAGCGGTTGAAATGTAGCAAGCGGCCTTGGCGATAAATTGGGTACCGAATTCGCTCAACCCGTCCGGACATGTTCGGGGGTGTGCTATTAAGTGAGCCGTTTTCTCTTCGAAGCGCTGAAAGAGACGCTGATCACAAGCCACGCCAATATTGATTGCGAACGGATCCGTGGTTTTTCGCGGTGGCAGATGGACACCCCTTTAAGAAAGGACCGCGTTACCACTCACCAAATCTCGTTTACGTTCGTGCTCTCTTTGCATTACCGCCGCTGAATTACTGCGTGAAAACTGCCCTTTGAGAGAACTTGTACACGCTTGTCATTTCACTTTCGTGCAACCATGTGGCGACGGAACGCTTGTTGCGGTGTTTTGCTTATTTCGGTGGGGCAGTTTATAAAATAGAAAAAAAAAGTTACTTGCGAGGTTGCTAGTTGTGAAATGAAGGCGTGCATTCATGCGTAATAAACTGCGAACACGTCGCCGAGAACATTTTATTGCGGTCTAAAGCCGGTCGTCTGTAGCGACTAATATTACTGAAACTCGACTTTGGAGCACTTGAATTGGGCAAGCTTTCACCGAAACAAAATTGGATATAAAACCTCTAGAGTAAACGGAGAAGTGAATAATATTTACGTTCGTGAATATGTAGGCTGGACCGACATGGGCTTCGTTTAAACACTACAACAGTGTGCCTCTACAACAGTGAGTAAAAAGCACGTTCTTGGGAGTCCAAGCTTGACTACTCGCTTTGAAGTCCCGGACAGATACAGCACAAGTCAGCGCGACGTCGATTGGTGAACTGCCCATTCTTCTTCAAACAACCAATAAACTCCTGGGTATAATGTCCGTGTTTCCGTTTCCAAGCTTTATTGTGGTGGCAATTTTTTCCCCTCAGACCCACTTGTGATTTTGTCATCTTTTTAATAAGGTTGAGCTGATGTAGACAGTAACCTGACACCGTCGCCTCTGGGACCATACCACGGCCCGCAGTTCGCGAGTCACAGTTTTGGCTTGTCCTATTTTGCTTTCAGCAGAGAGAACGCAACAAACAGTACACGAGTTTTGTGACCACGTGCAACGTATATCCATGCACGCATTACTCTGTTCGCATTAGTTCATGCTTTACTTAAAAGGACACGATCACGTCATAATGTTTCCCGTTGTCATAATTGCGAATACTAACAAAAAACTGTGGTTGATTCCTCTTTCATAGGAATCGGTAAAACACGAAAGTGAAATGTGCAGCGAAATCTGCAGCGAAATGAGTATGATTTGTGGTGCGACGGCTATCTTGTGGGTGTGCTGGGTGAGCGACGTCCTGCTGGCAGGTCGCTTCGGCAAAGGTGTACTGGCGTTATTTCCATGACGAATATGACGTCAGTAAAATCTTGGTGTATCCCGGCATAAAACAATAGGTGACCGGTAAAAAGCGCAAAGGCTTATCTGTACATTGTCTGCTCACGCGGTGCCCAGTCACTTCCGGTTCGAGAGCTCTCCTGGCCTCCCGTATGCTGGCGGCTTTCATGCTCGCGTGTGCTTTTTGTTTATCTATTTCTACCGAAAAAAAAAACGCTCATGCATCGCACATTCAATGAATAACAACGATGAATCCTACTAGGGGCTCCTCTGAAAGGTAAGCACTCTGTGACAAATTTACAACACGCACACACGCGCGTGAAAGCCGCCGGCGTATAGGACGCCAGGTGAGATCTCGAACCGGAAGTGGCTGGAGCAGACAACGTACCCATGAGCCTTTGTGCTTTTTACCGGTCACCTATTTCGTGTTAAAATATAAAATCCGAAAACGAACAACCCTACGTATAACGTACTCTGTAGTACTAAATGTTGCTTCCCCGCAAGAACACCCCGTGTGCAGGGGTGCACCCTTTACAGGTCGCTTGCTTCGTAGGTACAGGCGTCACTTCCGTGACGCCACGTCAGTAAAATATTTGTGTATCCAGGCATAAAACACTTTCGTGTTAAAACTGCGGAAAATCTTAACTCTGTGAAAACAAGAAGAGAGAGAGCGTAAAATCGAAGCGTCACCTTGGCATTGGAACGCGAGAGTTGAGTCCGGTGAGGCGTCGGCGGCTGCGGCTGGCGTGTATGCCACTCATTTCAGAAACGCCACGCCGACCACTTTACCATGCAGCGGCCCGTCCAAGGCGTTCGGGGGTAATAGGGGGGCGCATCGAGGGAAAGAAAACTGTGGGATGAAAGAGCACGTCACTCACGTCTGCCGACTCAAGTCCGCGTGGAGTGTAGAACGATGTTTGAAGCGCGGGTGCGCAGAAAGTAGACATAAACAACGCAAGCCGAATGACACGTCTTTCGCCGTATAAGTACGTATTTGGCCACGCGGTAGAGCAGAAGAAAGAGGAAAGGCACGAAGAAGGTGGCGGACCTGTACACGGGAAGTACGTCATATTTCCGAAATGCAGGTCGACTCAAGTTTCTGCTTCGCGAGAGGAAAGGTGCATGGAAGCTAAAGCAAGAGAGACAGGGAGAAAGAAAGAAAGAGAGGTAGGATGCTGTCAAAAAATGGGCGGAGCAATTTTACCCCGAGATTGACGGAACTAAAGTGAGGTAGCGCTTTAGATACGCGCCGACTAGGGCAACAAAAAAAAGCTAAACACACGGAAGCAGTATCACCGCAACGGGAAACATGGCGTGAGGACGTTGCGGTGCTGCGGTTCTCAAAAAGAGGAAGGAGGCGACGATCCATTTTTTGAGGAAACGTTTGATTCTTGTTTTTTCTTTACTTCGTAGTGCTTTGATGAATATTATGCCGAGACACGGGAGGAAGCAGTGCTTGAAGATAGGGGAAAATTGATAAAGGATGCGTCTGGGGAATAAACTTGACAGGAGTGAGCTGACGCTGAGCGTGGCCTGTGCTTGGCCTTCGGGGGATGCGATAGTGCTGTGTGAAACCGCGCCCACGGTTTGGCGGCGCCGAAACAATAATTCTTTTCCCCCTTGAAACTATATACTCTATTTTTGGAGCTTCTGCTCCTGTAAGCGGGGGCGTTCGAAACTAGGCATATTTTTAACGCGAGAGCGTTCTTAGCCGAGTGCCCCTTAATTACAACCGTGTTACACTCTCAGAGCATTTGCTCAAAAATGCACGAGTGCTGAAGTTAACACATGTAATAGTTATAACAGCGTCAGTGGAGATAAGTGGTCGCTAGTAATTTAAAAAAAAAGACCACAAACACAAATAAACTCGAAATATAATACTGAACCGGAGAAATGGGGAAATATGTATCGTGGACACCGCGCTCCCATAGCCAAGACAAAAATAAAAAAGCCCCTACAAAACAAACCTAAATGCTAATAAAAAATTATGAAAACAGAGCCAGCCATTTAACGCCATACATTTGCGCAGAATGCATTGTTATAATAGCGTAGAAAGAGATAATTGATTCATCTAAATTTTAGAAAACTAAAAATACAAAAAGTACACAAATTATAAGTAAGAATGAACTAACCAATGTAAAATACCTATCTTGTACATCGCGCTCACAAAGGAAGAACGAAAAGGACCTAAGCGTTCGTGATGGTTGTGAAGCTTCCGTGCAGCTTCGCTACCTTCAAGTCTTACGTGTTAGTGTGAGCTCCCTTCATCTTTCCCCTTTTCCTCAAAATGTTCATGCTCTCGCAGAATTGAAAACCCCTTAAAAATAAATAAATAAATAAATGAAATATAAATAAATAAATAAATAAATAAATAAATAAATAAATAAATAAATAAATAAATAATAAATAAAATATAAATAAATAAATAAATAAATAAATAAATAAATAAATAAATAAATAAAATAAAATATAAATAAATAAATAAATAAATAAATAAATAAATAACGGACCGGACGAATGAGCGACGGCTAAATGAAATTCCATGGGCGGCAATGGTTACTCAACTAAAAAGACGTCTAGAATTGGTATTCCACGTAACGGCGAGGCGTATTCCCATAACAACGAGCATCGATGGTGAATACTAAGTAAATTTGTACAGGATTTCACTCTATGTCGTTCTTTAGAGCCAGTGTTTGCCATTGTAAATAAAAAAAAAGCTGTTACAAATCCTGCGGCACGCACCTCCGCTGCACGCTGGCAAATGGACACGCAGTTTGAGCTTTCTTCCCGCAATAGTGGAAATAACAACCAATGGTATTTGTGGCTGTCGTAGACTGAGTTTTACATAATTATCAGTGTGCAGTTCCGTACGTATGATGAGATAATCACAAAGCGTAAGCGTGCGACAACACCAAAGAAACTGCTTGAGCAACTAAGTACGGACAGATCGATGGACAGACGAATGGAAGGTTTATTTATCAATAAACAGAGGCCTCTCGAAGCCGCGAGCGCACGCTAAGTCACAAATCGTAAAAAGAATGAGTTCCACAAGGTCTCGCGGAAGCCATGAGTCGTTGTTAGATTTTGCTGCCTGTTTCTGTAAAGCGTTCCGAAGAAAAACAAGAACCGCAAAAGGTAAGCAACAATGCATGTTAATAACACCACCTGAAGCTTAGGAGTTGCGCGCAAAGTTTGCTAACTCAGCAGGGTTCCCGTCGAATAGAAAGGGGAGAAAAAAAAAGGGAGAAAAGGGAACATATTTATGATGAACGGGTGCGCACGAAAGAATAGCGGCGGTGCGTTCGCGTCGCTTCTCGACAGCTCATTTTCCGCCGAGTGGCACTACTGCGGGCTTTGCCAGTGAGTCGGAAGATAGTGAATTGTCAGTGGCCATGTACCCTCCCCTATTTCGAAAACGTTCCCTTTTCTTCAAAACACCGATGGGTGTTTGCTTGCTTGTTCGAAAAGCACCATCTTTTTATTGTATTTCGTTCCGTCGTCTACGCGGGAATAGCTAGTGTTTCCGGGAGGAACCGGTGTCTGTACTGTTCTGATGTAGTAGAGATGCAACTAATTTGTTACGGGGAAATATCCCTGAGCTAGTGGCAGTGGAGTCCGTATAAGTCACTCAATAACGACTAAATGGCTCAGGGGAATGAAAGGAAACGAGTGAAAACACATAAAAATCTGGTCAATGTATCATTTTTTGGTGAAGATTCATAACAGGCAACCACTAAAAACGCTCAACATAGTGTGTTCACGTGTTCTGTTAGGGGATGGGGCTTTTGGCGTCTCCTGTCGTCGTCGTCGTCGTCGTAATCGTCGTCCACCCCATGTAGTCATGGTACTAAAACGCCAGAAAAATCGTTTACGCCTCGCGCTAAAACGTAACGCCTACTAAAATACACCAAGACACTCGTTTACGCCTCGCACCATGCAGCGCTTCGTAACTCGTACTAAAATAACACCGGAACACTCGTTTACGCCTCGCGCTAGAGAGCTTCGTGCTTCAAAGACAAGATACTTTTACCGCAAAGCTGTATACCCGTACCCCGCAACGGCTTCATCTCCGTTGGCAAAAACGCCAAGCACCAAGAAGACACTTATACACTGCATGCTTCGCCCCTCACCAGGTTTCATGTTAGTGGAGACGGCACGGGATTTTTGCCCCATCCCCAACGGGCCTGATAAGGCGTCGAAACCCCACGTCAGGCAGTTTCGGGTTCTTTTCCCCCATTTTTCCCTTCACAAAAACCTCATAGCATAGCATAGCCCGGGATTTTTTGTTTTTTTGTTTCGACCAGTCATCGTTTGTATGCAGCTCGCTGGCGCAATTTCTGGTTCTAAACTCTGTGGTCTGGTTACTCTTTCAGGAGGTGCCATTGTTACGTCGCTACCTGTTTGTTTTTCTTAGCTAATTTTCTTTATTTTAGCGGGACGTAACAACACCGGTGTTTGTCTCTTTCGAGGCTAAGACCACTACGTTTTGGCAACGAGAGTATATGTTGCCCGCTTTAGGGAGCATTATGTTTCGCAGACATGAAATTTGAATTTTTTTAGTGCGAAAACGTGTCTTATGGTGTAAATGAACGTAATTGTACACATGAGCTTTCAGGCACACAGCAGTGGAACCGGCGCTTGAATAGTTTTTATACTCTGGCGCACGACGCGGCCCGAGAAGTGGTACGTGCACCGGGCCATTGCCCCCGACCCCCCTCCTCCCACCCTGGATGCCACCCCCTACTCACGTACAACGATATTCTCACACACTACAAGCTTTCTCGTCGCACCTTCCCTCCACCTCACCCGTCTCTAAGAAAAGCCGATGAAATCACTCTCTGTCAAATTCAAACCCGGACCTTCCCTCACAACACACTTGGGCATTTGATCTTCCCCACCTCTCACTCCCCACAGTGTAAGTTTTGCCCCGAAAGGGGTACACTTTACCACATGGTACGGGAATGCTCCCACACACCCGACCTCCCTCTCAATCCTCACTCCTCCCCTTCACAGTGGGCGGCGCAGCTGTCCAGCTCTGAACCCGGTTCCCAGCTTAACCTGGTGAGACGGGCCCGGATGGCCAGCCAGAGTCAGGGACTCCTGGACTAAGGAGTCTCCCCACTGGTCTGCCTCCACACACGGAGTCGGATTGGGTTTCAATAAAAGTTCATTCCTCCTCCTCCTCTGGTGATCTTTAACTCGCGCCAAAATATTGACAAACCGGCGCTTTTGTTTTTCAACTCCATTACGAATACAGCCGCGGTGCCCAAGATTCGAACGCGCGAGCTCTTACTTAGCCTTCTCTACTGAGCCAACGCTGCGGGTTACTCAGACATGGTGAAAGTTACGAGAGGCAAATGGTTCTTTTGCGGAAAAAGAAGAGGAGTAGGGCGTATGAAAAACAAACAATATATAATAAATATAGTTTTTATGAGGCTTAAGGTAAACTTGAGGCTTGTGGGCAGCGCAATATTATAAATTGAACATGTCAGCAACCTGAAATTAATAGATTGATTGTAGGGTTCAACGCGCCGACGCAACGCAGGCGATGATGCGCGACTTAGTGGAGGGCTCCGGATTAATTTTGACCACCTGAGGATATTTAACGTCCGCCGAAATCTCGTACACACGGGCGTTTTTGCTTTTCGCCTCCATCATAAAAGCGGCCGCCGCGGCCGCGGCATGCTTATTCAAATTAACAAATTGAGACCAAAAATGATTGTCGAAACAGAACACCAGAAGTTGTCTCCAGCAAGTCTGCCCCGGTAAGAACCGCCGCTATAAATGCGTAGTAGACGTCCCTGTGCTCCACTTTTGATTGATTGTCCTTGAGCTATGAGGCATGCCTTAGTGGACGGCTCCGGATTAATTTTCACCACCTGAGGATCTTTAACGTGCGCCGAAATATAGACGCACGGACGTTTTCGTTTTGCGCCTCCATCAGAAATGAAGTCACCGCGGCTGTGTGGTGCACTTTCACGTTGATTCCCTAAATTTTCTAGTGGAGGTTGGTATCGGGCCAGGTTAGCTTTCACTATGAGATTGGCGCGTAACTTTACGGGCGGCTGAGGTGGAAGTAATGTTTAAGCCTGTGCCGACCACGTCGGTGTGAAGCGAGGTCGTCTCAGCGAACGTCAACCTCCACGGCAATGTTGAGGCGGGACTTCCAAATTTCAAATGAGGCGCAGGTGTCAAAATTCGTTCGAAAATCGGCAATGTCTGCGAATTCCTCTCTTTTCTCCGAACCCTATTCTCTGAAACCAGGTTTTAAGACAACGTTTCGTGGTGCGGAAGTAAAACTGCTCTCTGCATTCCCCAATAAAGTACGGCGTACGGGAAAAGCAAGCACGCCCTCGGAACAAACTTCCGTAAGACGGCTTCCACTGCAGGCTTCATTCGTAGAGAACCAAAAGCCGCAGAAGCCTATCGTCGACGACACCTCCCAGAACTTGGCGACACTTCCACTACCTTTTTGCGCTCACAACTTACTTTGCGTCTTCGCTGGCATCGCGGACTTTTTTCTTGCCTCTAGCGTCTCCGCGCTGCTCCTTTCCCGCCGTGTTGTCACGGCCAGAGGCGTCTATGACGTGAGATGTGCAGCCACTGCTTTCGGAGTTCACCGTTGCACACGCGTCGCATCCCGCACACTGTTCGGTGCATTTCCTTCCCTTCACTTTCGGATGTCGAAAACGCGTTCTGTTGTGCTTGTTTTTGCCTAAGTATACTCTTGCTTTGACAGGCGTATGCACAAACACGTTTTCTACTTCTTATTGAGCACTGTCTTTCTCTGCTCGGGCCTGTCAGCGTCGGTGAAGCAAGAGGAACATCGAATGGGAATGAGATGCTAAAAGCCAGTCGTTCTGATTTGCTTTTGCTTGGGCGTCGCTCAATACGGCTGCATTTTCCCGCAGAGTCTCCAGTGGTTCAGTTTCCAGGGTTGTTGTGCTTTTATTGTCGCCGGCATTGTATACCTCGGCTTTGAAAACTGCATTCGAGGCATTTTTACCGATATGTTATAGCAGCTACGCATCACGCCAGTTTGTTTATTTTTTTTTTACGCTTATAATGTTTGTTGTGTTTCGAACAAGTATTAGATATAACATTTTGACGTCAAAAAAAAAAAAGCTTTAGCGTAAACTTTGTTTGCGTCATGTTTGAAAGTACAAAATATGCTCCAAATAGTCATACGATGTAGGAGAAAGAATGCTGAGACAATTTTGTGCGCTTCTTACGAAACATAAGGCTGAACTCAACCTGCGAGTATTTGAGCGGAAATCAAATTTCCTGAAGTTATTTATATAATTCTGTGACCTTGCGCTTCAGCGTTCCTGAGAGAATAGGCTTAGCTTTGGAATATAAAAATAAAGTTTAAACTGAAACTTTGAAGAAAAGAGTGCTTCTCAAGCCAACCCAGTTTGGGACACTCGAGTTACTGAAGCAAAACAAGAAATAAGGTGCTTTTGCTCCTTTATTCCACGATACGTGGAATGCGACCATACGGACACCGACCGCTCATTGCACTCTTTCAACGAGCCCGAAAGAGACTGCAAACGCCAAGCCATGTCGACATACCTAATGTCCCCGTTACTGCAACGCGGTCATGACCAATTAAAATACCAAATTATTAAAGCAAAATGTGCACTTGCTCTCATGTAAAGGCCAGAAACAAACGAAAGGGAACTGATGTGGAGCCTTATCGGAGCTATTAATTGCAAAAATACTGAGTAAGTTGCTCCTGAAATCTGAGCAAACCGCATTTTAATAGGATGTGGTTTGTGTCACAAGAACTATTTTTAACTTCTATCTAGTTTTTTTTTCAGCGCATATAGGGACATTATTTCAAGGAGGAATTCAGTGCGCAGAATATAAATGTTACGCTTGAGAAATACAACATTTATATGAAATAAATTTCACCTTTTATATAGAGCACGTATGTGTTTACTGTGTATGAATCCAATGCCTTCCAAATATTTTGAATACTGTTAACATCTGAAGAAACGATGGTGTATTCAATGCAGCCCGTGCGCGTGTTCGCGCGTATGTGCGTGCGTGCGTGTGCGTGCGCGTGCGTCGGCTTTTGTTTTCATTTCATGGCCCTGAAAACGTTTCGGCTATTTTACAGGTCGTTCGTTCGCAATGCCATCAAAGTAAATGCAATGTCATCAATAAACCCGCGTATCAAGAATAAATAAAAATCCCACTCATTCGAAATGTTCCCATATTCATCGCTATTTTTGTCAGCAATTATCACCATTAGAGAACTCCCACAATGACTCAGCGCTAAATTTTGTGCGTCAGGAGTAACCCAAAGAACGATATTTATTCATGAACATCATGGCAAACACGAAACGTTATAAACAATAGCACTGCTCCACGGTTCAGTTGAATCTTTTTGTAGTTGTTTCATTTTCTAGTTCATTAAACGTTTTAGTTGGTATTTTATGGTTTTTTTTTAGTTGCGGGGCATGCATTGATTGACTGATTGATTGTACGGTTTAACGCGCCGACGCAACGCAGGCGATGAGGCGCGCCGTAGTGGAGGGCTCCGGATTAATTCCGTGCTTTAACATGCGCCGAAATCTCGTACACACGGGCGTTTTTGCTTTTCGCCTCCATCAGAAAAGCGGCCACCGCGGCCGGGTATCGAGCCCGCGACCTCGTGCTCAGCAGCAGAACGCCTTAAGCACTGAGCCACCGCGGCGGGTAGGGGCATGTATCCCATTGTGTCAATTGGCATTTGGGTAATGTGGTTTGGCGCAGGGAAAATGAAATGAACGCTTCAATATTTACCCGTTCTCTTTCACCCTTGGTAACCCTTTCGGCCCTGGTGGCGTCAATTGACGCCATCACATTGCAGTTCCTCTAGCGTATAGAGAACGAAACCAAAACTGCTAGTTTTTTGGGGAGTTGTCCTTCAATGATGTCTATTGCGATAGATATTGCTGTTGTTTCATTTTAGTGGAGCTACTAGCTACAAAAGCGAAAAAGCTCCGGTGAAGTCAAAATCACGACACAGAGGCTGAAAATAAAATGGCGGTCTCAAGCTTGTAAATCTATAAATTCGCGCACTACGAAGCTGAATTTTGTTTCTGGGTTCATGTAGTCACAATGTTTAGGCAAAAGTGCAAAAGTGATGTCATTGCTCTACACAAAAGTTTTAATTGCCAGATGTCTTGATTAATGGCCTCATTAATAAATTTGGGATTACTTTTGCTTCGCGCTCTAATTTTCGTTTGTGGGCTTATGGGACCCTAAAATTTAAGAAAACACATAGAAAACACTGTTTTGCTTGAAATAAAAAAATCAGGGCCGTTTACTTAGTGTTAAGCCCACAGTTGTTTTTTCATGGGGGGGGGGGGGGGGTACATTCAGTGCAACTACGTGAAAAAGTGCCTGCAACTTCCCCGCTACAACCTCACTCTCGATACTCAATAATTAGTGCACCTGGCACAACTAAAGTGTCAAAAACAGCTTCATTTTCTTAACACGAGCGGGAACGCGGTTGCTGAAGAGAGCTAGCTGATTCAGTTTTGCGGAAGTTCTGCAAGCAGCTCCTCGATCAAAAACCATCGGCTCGCGGCGTCACAACGCAAGGAGCGTAGTGGACGTGCGGGCAATCGGAAACACGAGGCGAAAAGTTGTACAAGTGCAGCGGTCTCCTTGGGTCGGGTACGCTTGCGGCAGCTGCGGCGGCGAGCAGCGGAGCCCAGGCTCTCATGCATAAATCACGGCGGTCGCGCGCGGCTGGATGTCACTGTTTTCGTTACAGCCGCGGCGCAAGGGCCACTCCTCGTCACTGCCGGGCCGAGTGGTTGCTGCGCTGTTCGGCGATTCTAATCGACGAAGCCGCTTTCCCTCTTTTTCTTTCAAGGGTACCTTAAGGGGACTAGACGCCGGTTGGGAAGAAGGGTGCCTGAAGTGTTACGTTTGTATAGTGACACAGCATGAGCAGATGTGTCACCCTCCGTGGTAGAGCGCTTGCATATGCATCGCTTGACTGCAACTCCTGTCCTGTTGCCCTCCTTACAAGAAAGAATACGAAAGTTGAGAGAGAGAGAGAGAGAGAGAGAGAGAGAGAGAGAGAGAGAGAGAGAGAGAGAGAGAGAGAGAGAGGAAGGGAGGGAGGGATTGGAGAGAGAGAAGTCGGGTAGAGAGAGGACATGAGGGCCTCTCGGTCTCTTGCAGAATGCATAACTTTGGAAAAGAAAGGCGTCGCAAGATGAAAGTGTGCGTCTGTTGGATTCATGTATGCGCTCGTAGTGATGGAAATTGAACCACAGAAGAGCACAACAAATATAAAAGAAGAGCTCAGTGGCCAAGAAGGTACCTGTTATTTAGTTTTTCTCACATTGGTGGAAGACAAGAAGGGAGCCAAGATATGAGCGGTAGGCTGAGACAACGGGGAAATTTTTAGGGGCAGGGTGGTGCGCCATGTCTGACTATGTATGCGCATACCATATGCCGAGAAATGCGTTGGGCCGGGCTTCGGAAAGGCAGGTGCGTATTACGGTGGAGCGTCGCAGGCTCATGCAAGAGATATGTCGTACCTAGATTCCAACGTCTATCCCACGGCTGCAGATGAGACCATGCGGATATGTGTCCTGCTGCGAGCAAACTTTGGAGAGTTCTTGAGTAGATATTCCGCTACCGCTTTACACTCCCGTGTGTGTCTTGCTAGCCCAAGTGACCGATGTTAGTAGGTAAGAGAAAGTGATAGGGGAGAGAGCCGAAGGGGAAATGTTACTTTTGAGTTACGTATGCTTTGTAATTGTGCCCTTCCAGAAAGCACCTGGAATTAATTGCTCCTTAGGGTGATTTAAAAAAAAAAGAAAGCTATCAGGTGCGCCCATTGCATGGGTGCAAGGGCGATGAAGTCTCATGCTAAGAGTAAGCTTTCCGCTTTAACACGTGGCCTCGTTAACACCGTTTCTGGTCGCGCAAAGGTACTCATAGATCCGGATGCTTATTGTCAAATACATAGCCTGCTAATTCCACCGGCCACACATGGTGTGCCTGACATCAGTGAGACGCGGCGACATCAGCTTTAGCAAATCTGCGACATGCACTTGATTAGTACTTCCAGCTTAACGTTTGCTGTTAGGTACCTTGATGCGCAGTTAGTCTCTCGGATTCGTAAAGGTGAGACCCGCGGAGCGTACGCACTTGTTCTTAAACTGTTCTTCGTCCTGTAGTATTATAGGCAAATTTAGTGAGAGTTAACCGAGTGAATTCGCCGGACTTTATCGATTAGAAGTTTGTATTCTATTTTAGGGTGGCGTAACCCAGTGTGGCTGT
Organism: Haemaphysalis longicornis; assembly: GCF_048455015.1. Lineage (NCBI taxonomy): Eukaryota > Metazoa > Arthropoda > Arachnida > Ixodida > Ixodidae > Haemaphysalis > Haemaphysalis longicornis. The sequence goes on from NW_027526335.1 coordinate 80,663,310, forward strand.
GTTCAGTCCTCCGAAGAACACACTGGTGCTCTGAAAACACTACATTTTAAAATCAGCAAGCTTTGCGATACAGGTGCTAGTGATTTTTCGTAGAGGGTGAAAAACACTTCTGGTGGAAATAAAGTCGGTTTTGAGCGAAAATGCCGGGTCGAACCTGTGCGCGCAAGGTGATAGCGAAGCTACATGTCGACCATTTGTGCTCTCTCGAATAAAAAAAACGATAATTCATTTTTGGACCTGCTGCCTCCATCTTCAACATACATGGATAGCTATCTGCAGCAGCCTCCTGCTTACGCGTACTGAAGGGACACGCACCACTGTGGTTATGCGTCGGACGTGAAGCTAGACAGAAGGGGAGGGACGAAGCATCTTCATCTCCACCTGCTCGCGTTCCTCGTGCAAGGCTTCCAAAGCCATTGAACCGCCTTGCTCAGTCAGACGTATGGCGAGAAATTGGTGGACTGTCGAGCGAGCCAGTAATAAAAGAACGTTGGAGGTGTGAAGGTAAAGGTTAAAGTCGTAATAGCGCTGCGTAATACTTAAGTCGTAATACTTCGTCTGTGATTGTATTTCTTCCTACGTATTTTTTTGAAATCTTATTTCTCCCACGTTTTTCCTGTTGCTATGTGGTGACAAAGGTGTAAATTTAAAAATTTTTTAAACTACAATATACTGGTTATTCTTGTTTGTATTTTATTTCTGTGGTGACAAAGATGTCAATTTGTTTTGATTACATTGTACTGGTGATTTCTTGTTTGAATTTTTATTTTTACTTCTCTTCTCTTTTTCTTTTCTGATTTTTTTTTTCTTTTTTTTTTTCTCGTCCCGCTGTCTTGCTGCCCTGTGTGTCTACCGGGCTTTTGGGCTGGTCAAGTTGCCTGCGAGCAACTTTTTCCCAAATCGTCCGTCGTACTGTTTTTGTAAGCTTTACGAGAAAATAAAGTCATTCATTCATTAGTTCATCTCATTATAACATTAATTTTATGAATGTAAGCACAGTTTTCATTTTAAGCTTTATATAATGATGTCTGGGCACTTTTAATGTATTGTGCACTGGTTGAATATCGTCCTAATCCCCCCTCCCCCCCCCCTATGTAATGCCCTACCGGGACCTTAGGGTATGGAAACAAACAAACAAACAAACAAACAAACAAACAAACAAACAAACAAACAAACAAACAAACAAACAAACAAACAAACAAACAAACAAACAAACAAACAAACAAACAAACAAACAAACAAACAAATAAATAAATAAATAAATAAATAAATAAAAATAGGAAAATTGTTCTTGGTCGGCTCGCTTCATCACCAGTGCAAGTGCGTAGCTATCCGAATCTTCGTACACGCTTGCACTTCCAGAACGGTTACTTATAACTTGCCGAAATTCCAGCAAATGCTCATTTTATGACACCTAGCGTTGTTATGATATTTTTACAGCATCAACGCCTCAATCTTGTAATCGTATTTACTGTGTAATGACGATAACAGCTATGAATAACGAGGCAAATGTTCGGTACAATTATTGTGTTCTAGCGTTCCCGCTTCTCGGTTAAGTGATAACCTTGTACTTTCTTTTACGGGGTCGTTTGAAAAAAAAAAGAAAAAAAAAAGGTCGGCAACAGAGGTATACATCACACGAGTGCCCCATTATAATATGCTTCATCATTCTGCGGGCTCTTATGTCAATTCAGCTTCGAGATAATGTGTTTGATGAACAGAAAACATTGCAGTATACAGGAAATTATTTTAAACTAGAGCGCGCTTAATCTTATACCAGTTCTAGGGTAATTAACTTTGACGTGGTTTATGACCCTGGACAATATTCCTCGAGTGAACACTGAATTTTACATATTTTACTGCCTTGCGGCACGTAAGCTGAAATTTGAACGTTATACAAAAACAACGTGCCGAATCTCCAAGTCCACTAACAAATAACTAGTCCCAGTTCTTTGTAAATTTACCTGTCATCAGGCAGTCAGCATGTACTGGGGAAATCTAAATGTGCAGGGATAATCTGCAGCCAATGTATTGAAATGAAATCAAATCTTTATTTCGGACCTAAGTACGGAGTGCATTATGCCAACGAGGCACGGTATAAGGAGATTAAAACGTACGTGTCCTGGCGCACCGAATATTCTGCTCAATAAATGGCCTTCTGCACGGACAGACTGAGAGCGTGTACTCGGATGGACAGATGAGAAACACGTGCCGAGAGTTCGGCGCGTGCCGAGAGTTCGGGGGCGTTGTCACGTGGCTTTCTGTGTAAGTCAGCTTTTTAGCCGCAGATAAAATGGTGCTGGAGAATCGACGGTAGGTTACACGATCCCGGCGGATGAACGCACGGACATTTTTAAAATTTAACTACTGGGGACGTTCAATAATCGGTCCCCGAATAACATCAAACTGCCCGAAACGGAATCCGGGACTCGTTTGTCATACAAGTGGCGAGGAGCGTAATCGAATAGAGTGTAGTGGATATATTCAACGTTAAATGTACTCAACATTGAACTAAGCCTAAGGTTTCCGGCACCCTAAATTTTGTGAGCGGATTGAAAGTATTGAAAAGTTGGAAAGTTCAACCTATGAAAACACTGCCATGGGAAAGAGGAATTCAAACTTGCCATAGATTTTGAGAATGCTAAAAAAATAGTTCAGTGGGTGCGTTGCCCATGCCTGCTTCACTGTCTCACCACGCGCCTTCAAATACGTTAGTTGCGCCCTGCGAGTATTCTGACAGCAAAACATCCCCGCAAAACTGTTGCTATTGAAAAGTATTTTCAGCATCAATTATTGTGAAGCCAATCTTTCCATGGCGAACTGATGGCGTATGTCACGTCAAAAACGCATTGCAGAAAAGCCGACTTCTCTGACGGTGATGATGTTCACGGGGGAACTAAAAAAAAACAAGAACACTTTTTGTGGGAGCAGTCGAACCTCTATCTCTAGCGTTATGAAGCTGATGTTTATCCAACTGTGCCAATCGGACAAGGTCAAATTAGAGAAAAAAATTATGCGCCCCTTCCTTTAACAACGACGATGGTTGTACGCGAAGCTTTCTTCGTGCGAAATCAAATAGTGAAGGCTCAAACTCAAAGCCACTGCGATCAAAAGGCCAAACTGCGTGCGAGTCAAAGTCAAAGCACAGCAGTCAAAGTACAAACTGTGTGCGAGTCAAAGCCCAATTTCGGACGATAACCAAGAAATCCTTCACAAGAAAGCTTCGCGTTGAACCATCGTCGTCGTTGGACGGAGCGCTGCATGGTTTTTTTTAAACGTCAAAGCATAAACTAAGGGGGACACCATGGCTCAGTTCTCATATCCAACCTCTTCCGCCGAGGCGCGAGTTACAGAAATATGCAATGCAAGAAAGGAAGGCCTGACATCGGTCCGCGATTTGTTTTTTTCGCCTTCTTTCGCCCCCGCCAACACCGGACCGGGGCACACGAAGAGGAAGGGGTTCTAGAAAGAGTGCTCACTCTACACCGAGCCTGCCCATACCCGGCCGAACTGTGCGTGCGCCGACACCCCGATAGCTTTCGGGGAGAGGCAGCCTCACTCAGGGAGCAGCCGACAACGCCTCTCATTCGGGCGCGCGCCTGCATTATGCAGCAATGTCTCTGTCACCGTGAATGCGCGGGAAACGCGAGCGAAAGAAAGCCAGCATCAGAAAACACGAGAAAATAAAGCTCAAAAGAAGCAACTCACTCCCGAAAAGAGGAAACAGGCCATACGCCCGGACGCACAGACAGACAGACTGCTGGAACACCAAAGGTTGAAGGACGAAAAGAAACAAAAAAAAAAACGTTGGGAAAAGGAAGAGAAGTAGGAAGAGAAAGAATAGGGAAGAGGGGGGAAACTAATACCTGTTTCTGTTGTTTCCGGCCGTCGCTCCTCTTGTTCCCCAGGCAGTGCTGCTGCCGCTGCTGTTGGCGAGTGCACGGTACGTACACGAGGACCGCGAGAAACGCGAGAGACGGGGAACAACCAGGTTGACGCGACGTGACGGGGGAAGGAGGAGTGCGGCAGGAAGAAGACATGAAACGCGAGAATGCCCGTAAGGCCCGAATGGGATGCAGGGGGAAAGAGGAAGGTATAAAGAATGGAAGTCTTCGCGAGCCTAGCTGACTGCGCATGCTTTGGTGCGAGCTCCTACAAGCGCGGAGGAAGGGGCGGGAGGAGAGGGTGTTTGCCCGAGGATGAAATATGGAAGCGGATCGGGAGCTCGGCGGCATCGGCGAGCGTTTGCGCGAGCCGGGGCAATTACGTGGCCGACGACCGCCGAGCGTGTACCCTTCCCCCGGCCCGCTTTCTGCGTATACGAGTGGTCGCCTGTGCCCGACACTGCCGAGTTTCATATCTCTCGATGCCTGCATAATGTGCGAGCGGGCAGGAAGGATTGATACTGGCTGGCTGTGACTTAGGGCCTCTCTTTGGGTTTGTTACTGTTTGTTTTGTAAGAAAGCATTTTTGAAAACAGAAGCCATTTTAGGATTTCAGTGTAATGCAGAAAAGGCAGCTCATGCAAAATAACTGTTTCTTGTTCAGTGGACTACTAGTGTCGTATATCGTCGCGTATCACAATTCCGCCTTTGTTAAAGTTTCGCCGGTTGTTTTAGAAGGCGGCCAGATGGGAAGAGCTGCAGCAATTTTTTTGGAAGACCTCCAGCGCTGGGTTCAATGATAGCCAAAGTAGTGCGTATTGCTCGTTTGTCTTTGGACATGCAAACAGAACCCTGAACGTCCCCCCTATTCCCAATCATACCCCCATTTCATAAGAAAAGAGGATGGCCGACTTTAGCCCGGAAGTGCAAAGGACACTCATTGAACACGCTGAGAAAGCCCTGTCGGCTATCCCGGGCGCTCCAGACTAGGGGATCCTTGTGGGAATAAAGTTAATTTCTTCGTCTTCCATTGTCTCTGTTCGAAATTCGTATTCGCGCGCAATACACTGGCGTTCTACTCAGTTTCGCCGTTATCACTGTCGCCTTTGGGGCCTTTGTTGAAGAACACGTGACAATATTTGTCTGGCTGGACCATTAGTGCAGCCATGGTCTTTATTCACCATGTGGGACAGGCGGTTTACCCGTGGCGCCTGTGTGCGGCATTGTCGGGAAGACTGAAAGGCACCTAACTGAACTGAATTTATAGCATCCTATGGGGACCTCCTTATGTACCGGTTCACATTCTAAAATTACGCTGGGGGCTAGATAAATAACGTAATTCGCCCATACGTGTTGGTTAACTATAGCATGTGGACGAATAGAGAATAATAGAATACCAGGTAACTACTATAGACTCGCGGTATTTCAAACTCGAAGGGACACTAAGATTTTGATTGATCGACCAAATTTTTTAGGGGAAATTCCCAAGGTGGAGTAAGTTTCCGCGATTAACCGATTAACACCTGTCCATTGCATCGAGTTGTTGATCAATTCGCTCTCGCGCTACAAACGACTAGCCTCCTGGTTAGCTCAGTTAGTAGAGCGACTGTGCTCCGGTTTAGCGGTGGTCCCGGGTTCGAATCCTGGACCAGGACGAATTTTTCTTCAACTGCGAAGTTTCTGAGGAAGCTATATAGCTTTCCTTTGTAGCCGTATGGCTGCATTCAGGTGGATGTCTAAGATTTTGATTGAATTACCCCAAGTTTGAAATATCAGAGGTGATCGTAATGTGATGGGGGCAACAGACCAACTCGTGTTGCGGTAAAAGATTCCCCCATATTAAATAATACAACATTTACACGCAATACTGAAGAGCTGTTAACTACTTAAAAATTACGAATGGTTGACTGCTTCGTTTTTGCACGATCGTTTTCGATGCCAGCAAGGGCAGTAACTTCATCGCGAGAGTTTTCTGCACTGGACAAGAACTTGCGGATTACTTTAATATCTTAGAACGGGGAGCAAGTGGGCTGGTTGGTGCATGTTAAAAATGTGAGAAACAGCGCGAAAGGACAGGACGTAGAGTCGAAGACAAACACGCGGCGCTGACTAACAACCAAGTTTTACTGCTTGCAGGCGGCTTATATACGCATCTACAAAGCAATGGAAAGGGAAAAGGAAATTACAGATGGCATGAAATGCACATAAGTTCTTGTCACATGGTCATCGATAAGTAAGGCCCAGTTATTCATTTCAAAGATACATGATTTCATTTTCATTCAGTAGCACAGACGTTTTGCTTACACAATTATCGCCCCTCCGACTAATGCAAAAGGCTTCAAAGATTTCACGTGTGCGTTTGTTTGCATATCTTCGAATGATACGACACTGATCAAATTCGGATTCGCACTTACCGAGTGTGGGGATTTGTCGGCCGAACAAACGAAGGACGGGCTTCTAATGTCCACTGCGTACACATCTCCAGGCACACCCAAGTGTGATATCTAGTTCACGACCACGACTTTGCAAGGGTAAGCCATGATAAAACGACCCCTGTGATCATCGTAGGAAGCCTCAAGGTGGACACTTCAAAATTAGACAAGAACAGGTTCTCTCCGTTTGTGCTAGATGGATTCGGTTTGAAGAGCCACACCAATCCAAGTAATTCAACTACTCAACAACATCCGTGTATGGATTTACGTTGGCCAAAAATACTCCTTAGATTGTAAGCGAACCAATCAGTGTACATCACAGTAACCACAAAGCCGTACCACTAAAATTACTAATAGGATTAAATAAAAAAAAATGGCCGCGTATCTGCTCCTTTCGAAGCAAATGTAGATGAAAGACGATGGTCGACTGGCGGCCAAGTAAATGCCTCCCTTCTCTTTCCCGCTCTCTGTTCCTCTCCCGTTTCGTTCCTCCCACGCTAGAGGTTTACTCAAGTGAATTTAAATTTACCGCGTTCCACTGCTCCAAGTCGGGTGTCTCGATGCCAGCGCTGCCGTACGGCGGAGACGCGCGTGAATTGAGGCACCCTACTACAAGGTTTATAGAACCACGTTGCCCTACTCCACGAGCGTTCCCAGCGGAACGTGGATCCCATCTAGTGGAACCTTTGGTTGCTATTGCCGTTTGATTTCTTAAATGCTGCCAGAAGGTGGCGAGGGCAACAGCAGGCGACGGTTTTCTGTCATTGATGTAGTATCTCATTTGCTATCGCAAAAACCAAGAATCCAAGAATTTTTTAAATAAAGGATCACTGCAAATATCACTTATGTATTGATTTTCTGCCTTATATTTGCGTAATGTCTTGTTCTTGCTCAACAATGTTGACAAGTATTAACACTGACACTGGACTTGGACGTTTAGATTTGGCTGTGAGTATAAGACTATTGCGAAGATTTTAGTTCACTTTAGCCGAGCGTCTGAATCGAGTCACAGATAGACAGACAGACCAAAATTTCCGAGTTTAAGTAGCCGAAGAAAGACTATCGTCTTTAATACTTACAACCTGTGTGATGTACTGCAGCTTTGTTGGTCGTCCATCTTTACATATTTTCATAATGAAACAGCACCTCATTTTTTATAATTGTTTCGCTTGGGCATTTGCGAAGAGTACAGACGTGAATAAACATATTGCCACGAAGAAATAACCGTGATGAACTTTACAAACAATATTAAAAAGTGATAACATGCCTGTTAAGCACACGTACTTGTTCGTATAGGTGACGTTCTTTGACTAGGAACGCCAATATACCTCCAAAATATGCAGGATAAGAAACGAAGCAAAGCTACGAGAAAAAAAAAAGTAAGAGGTGGAAGCCATGTGCGCTCACAAAAGAGAGAGAGAGAGGGGGGGGGGTCGGAAAAAAACATTAAGGAACTGTCTCGCATCGCGGCGAATGGGTCTCTAACGTCCCTCCTGGCAGATTTGAAGCCAACATAAAGGCACGGATACGCACTGAGGAAGAAAGATGCGGGGAACGTATAGGGCTCCACGGCTGCGTCAATTCTCGCGTCCGTCTTCCAACCAGCTCCCTCGCTCGTCTTCCTTGTCTGCGGTTCTTTCTTGGCTTCGACATTTTCTTCGAGATTCCGACGCAGTTCCGGCCAAGTCAACTACGGACGGAGCCTCCGGGTCCTGCGAGCCGTGCGTGAAGATCTCGGTAGGCATGTTTCAGTCGCGCGTGGCTCTGCGTGCTCTTTGTGTGTCTATAAACACGTCGGCCGTCCTTCCCGTCCCCTTCGCTGCGTTCTTTCCGGCAGGCTTTTGTTTCCTTCCCATTCTTGTTTGGCAGCGGGCCGGAATGCGATAGAAGAATGTCTCTGCCGCCGAATAACTCCGAAAGAAAGGAAGGTCGAGGGACGCGACATGTGGGAACGTATAGCGGAGACGCTGGGCCCAACTTTTCCATCTAGCGCATGCACTGTACGCGAAAAGAAGAGTAAGGTTGGCAACCGTGTCTCAGACGCGAGAAACTTTCTTGACATTAGCGGGTTTTTGTGCTCTACTCTTCCTTGCTTTTTTCTATAAGGTGAGGAAACGATAGTGGCTGGCAAATGAAACGGGAGGTCATTTCGTGGAATATCAAGTTATCGGCCCCCAAATGATGCCTTGTAGTGCCATTACAGAGCCAGATGGAGAAGTCATTTCTCCCCGCCCCCCCTTTCCGCGTAGGAACATCGCACTCGGGTGCACTAAAATATAGTGCGCGGATCTACCGAAAGTAGAACTGCGGAGGGGCCAGATATAGCACCGGCTGTTTGTGACCCTAAAGTCTAGTGAAACCTTATTCCCTTGGCCCTGCCGGCATTTCGTGGCTACTACACTTGTCACTTTATCTACGTTACTCTGTGTTCTCCAACCACGTCGTGCAAGAAAAGAAACGAGTTGGCTTTGAAGGGGTGCTATAACCTGAGTCGTGCCAAATGCAATGGCTTATACACTATCCAGGATCCGAGTATTCCAATAGCCATCCATGGATAGTTTTGATGCCTAGATGAGAATAGGTTAAGGGTTACGACAGCAAGCTGACGTGATAAGAAAAATATGCAAAGGTGTATAGAGTGTTTTAGGTTGATAGCACCAGACAGCAGGTGGCAGCCAGTGCACGTAAAAGGACATGAACATGCCCCATGCTACCACACCTCAAGGCCTCCTCATTTTCTTCCAACTCTAACCACAGCAATAGAAGCCTTCCTCAAAAAGCTCATTACGAGCGCCTCTAGTATCCCATATACCACCGAAAATGGTACTACCCGCGATTCCCTTACTCCCACAACCCACCACAACATCTAGACCACCTTACTTGCCACTGCTAAATTTTTTTTTAAGTTTTTGGCGCATTCGCCTTTCCTCACCACATCTTCATAAGTCGCATTGACTCAAAATAAACATCAACAGGACTTTTCGGCATTATCAATGAGAAAAAACATCAACAGGACACACCTTCGACATTATCAATCAGGCCCCAAAAAGCGGCCTAGTGCGAGTAATTTAGCCGTGGTTTACGCCATAAACTGTGCCCTCACTTTTTCTATGAAAGTCTTGTCGAGTAGTTCGAGGAATCCCAACCCCTTAGACGATTACCATAAAATCTGAAATGCTCTCTCCTTACTCTTCTCTCACCCACTGGACAGTGACATTCCTTTTCCGCAAAACCTTTCAAGAATACCAACTGCGACATCCCCGCGGCACCCGCTATGTACAGTCGAAGAGGAAAAGCAATAAAGTGGAGCAGTGGTCGACGTACTAATATTCACTGATTATCTGTAAATGATGTACAGACAGTTCAGTTTTCATGCCGCTGTCGCGTGCGTATTTTTTTACAACAAAGTCGTTAGACCAAGTGAACATCTAACTTGCTCCTTTGAGACGAGAACCTGTGCGCGTCTGTTTAGGCAATCTTTTAAACGCATTAGAAACAGAAGAAAACCTAATAATTATGGTAGGGAGACGACTAAATGTCACTGAGCGTTCTCTCCGAAACTCTAATTGCGGTACCAATGGCATACGACTGGTTTTGCATGCTTTCAGTATAAGGAAATAAAAGAAATAACAGAAGTCGCTGGCTTTCCGTAAACGTACATAAACAAAAACGTTATTACCTTCCATATTGAAAGTGCACATAAACGAAGTTTATTTATGCTTTATACCAGAAAAAAAAAGGGTGGGTAAAAGGGAACGGTAGCGCAACAACTACCCTTTATTACGAGTACGCGCTTCCCCTTTTCGGAGGGTCATTCATCCATTACTAAATCAGAATTGGTTATTTGGATTAGCCTTCACTGATGTCACCAGCTCTCGGGATACGTTGCTTACCGAGATTAAAACGAAGGCGAGCTGCATGCCAGCAGCCTTTCGTGCGCGCCATTTCTTTTAAGAAGAAAAAAAAAGGGATGATTCAAAAGGGTTATAGCGCAGCGCATAATTGAAAACTTCGACGAAGCCGAATGAGCGAAGTCACTCCGCGGTAAATTCTTGGATCTCCACGGACTGCGCTGCTCTAGCATCGAGATAAATGAGACGGCAAGGTACGTGCAATGACTTCGATGCGCCGTGAACTCGTTCGTTTCGAACTCCTTTGTTCATGGCCCCGACGAAAACTGCTCGAAACTGCCAGAAAGGCGCAACACTCGTCAATATAGCCATGCGGGCGCTTTTTATGCGCTCAATTTTATTCGCTGCAAAGCAGGCGCCTTGCCCGCCCAGTTATTCAACCGACTTCCATAGATGCATGTCACGTAAGAAGACATAATCTAAGGGAGACTTTTCTTCCGTTTGTATTTCTACGCCAACGGTTTTCATTTAGGATGTGCAATGTGGATCTACGGGAGAGACCAATCGCTCTAGTTTTATTTTTTTGAGGGCTTCTCGCTTCGGAAATATTACTTGGAAGCTTTTTATCTGTCGACGTATTGTAATAAGGAGTGCAAGTTCTCGTCGCTACGCAGTTTGCTTTCTTTGCAAAAGGAGGCAAAAACGATTCGATGAAAATAAAGATAAATCGTAGAATCCGGAGTGTAAGCGAGCACTTTTGCGCAATGGAAAGTACTGGGAATGCGAGTGTTAAAAAGAGGGTTAGAACAATAGAGTACAAAATCGCATGAAAAGCTATGGACGCTGCATACGCCTGTCACGCCGCACGCCCTACAGGAGATGCGTTTTTTCTCAAAATTGAAACATGTTTTTGTTACGTTTGAAGGATGTGATAATGTAAAAAAAAATGTGGTTTTCATTTTGGTATTGAGGATTTTAATACTTTGAAGGTGCATGAGGGACCTAAGGCAGTGTTCTTTTTTTACGTTAAGCCAGGCTACTGTCAAAAAATTTAAAGAAAACAGCCATTTTATGCCCACTGTGCCATGCAGCAAAGACTATCGAATCGAAGCATAGTCGAAACGCTTGTAATGGTCTTGGGTACTCACGAAATGTTTGAATAATGAGGTTAAAAATTACAATAGAACGCTTTGTTGGGCGAGTTGGTTCATGGCTTCAAAAAAATTAAGAAGTGCTCAATGGACGACAACAGAGAAACACAGTAGGCCGGACGAGCGCTCACTACCAACTAGTATATTTCGAAACCCTACTCAGCATATAAACGTCAGTACATCAGAGGCGCGCCTGTGCACACATCAACCGAAGATCAAGCCACATGCGGTGCTACTGGTTACGGCATAATAGGCGAAACTCGCTCTCCCGCAAAGACACCGACGTATGACTGACACAATCTGAGTCCTTCTTTTTGGTATAATATGCCCCCAAAAGTTCGCGTGCTACTGTGTCTCTGCTGCGGCCCAGCACCTTCAGCGCAGAAAATAACGGCACACATTTACACTCTGCGCAATGCGCAATCCCCTCATCCATTGCGCTCTTTTTAATTTTTTTGAAGCCAAATTTACAACACACACAAAAAAACTGCCGTTGGGTAGGACGAATGCGCGATGGGAACATGTAGTACAAAGCGCCCGCGCGCACGGTAAGGGTTCAACTTATGACAGCCAGGTTTACATTTTATCATGTGCCTGGTTTTGATTGCTTGATTTATTGTAGGGTTTAAAGCGCCGACGCAACGCAGGCGATGAGGCGCGCCGTAGTGGAGGGCTCCGGATTAATTTTGACCACCTGGGGATCTTTAACGTGCGCCGAAATCTCGTACACACGGGCGTCTTTGCTTTTTGCCTCCGTCAGAAAAGCGGCCGCCGCGGCCGGGAATCGAACCCGCGGCCTCGTGCTCAGCAGCACAACGCCTTAACCACTGAGACACAGCGGCGGGTATGTGCCTGGTTTTCAATATGGCCACTAAGTGCTTTGGGGGCCGGATATCAGGGCGATTATGCCGATGGGAGTTTTATCAAAGAACTGGGAGAAGCTTCTTTAAGCACAACATGTTTGGTGTTCAACAGACTAGCTGCACTTATGTTATGAGTACCGTTGTACTGGAGGGTAATTAGTCATTAACGGGCACTAAGGTGCATTCGCCTCTTGCTCAGAAATGAGAACATCCGCCTTCCGTCGGGAATACAGCCTCCACTGGGGGAAATCGAAAGCCCGGCTCTGCCCGTATACAGAGCAGTACAATCTCTAACCCTTAGGGCTATCATGGCACGCACGAAGTTATGTAGCTTAACAATTCAGCACAGAACAAAAATTTGCACTCTGAATGTTAGAGGGACCCACCGTGGTGGCTCAGTGGCTAAGGCGTTGCGCTGCTGAGCACGAGGTCGCGGGTTCGATTCCCGGCCGCGGCGGCCGCTTTTCTGATGGAGGCGAAAAGCGAAGACGCCCGTGTGTACGAGATTTCGGCGCACGTTAAAGATCCCCAGGTGGTCAAAATTAATCCGGAGCCCTCCACTACGGCGCGCCTCATCGCCTGCGTTGCGTCGGCGCGTTAAACCCTACAATCAATGAATCAATGAATGTTAGAAGGAAAACAAAGTTATAGCAGTTCACCACCAAAAAACAATTTGCAGTCCTTCAGTTAGAAGGAAGAAATCTTTTAAGCGGACAAACACTATTCTTGGGTGGAGGGGGAGGGGGTTTCATTTAGGCAACCCACACATTCATGACAACTCACCCACCATGCCTTTTTTGGGCACTATATGCCGCTTTAAGAATGTGCCCTGCAATATTGGTCCCAATTCACGCCGTCTTCCTACCTTCGTTCCCTGACGAACTCGTAATATGTGGAACTCCACGTAACTCCTCGTGAAACAATTTGACTAAAGGGGCCGACGCCGCCGGCTCGTGTACAAGTCATTGCCACTTGAAGAGCACCCCTCCATCCTCTCAGTCATGTTTTACGAAGCAGCGCATATGACATTAGTTAATTTTGCATTGGGCGCCATAACAAAAAAAGGGTACGGGTTCTCCTGATGAATGGTTCTGTAACTGGAAACGAAAAACTCAGTGCCGTATTAAAGTCTCGAATCAGTTTTAAGTGATGTTGAATTCATCATCAGCATCACCAATTTAGTCGTCTCCTTTAATTTATTAAGTTCCATTTATTTTATAGGAGCCCAACCCTTCCTGCATTTGGGTGTCTCAAATTCGCTATGAGAATGTAGCCTTCCCTCAATCGGGGTCATTATCGCAATCCTAGTCACCATCTCCGTCTTCGTTGTCATCGTCGTAATCATCCTCACCATCATGAATGTTTTGTGATCCAAAATAATAGAGCACCATAAATTCACCCCCATTACTGTCACAATAAAAATTGTCTTTAATATTATCATAACCATAGTCATATTTATCTTCACTGCAGGATCAAGACCTCTCAAACAAACTTTCAACAGCTCCCGGACTGACTCAGCCTAATCCATTTCTTCCTCCGACATCGATACGGCGATCTCTCATATCCCACACTTCCCAGCCTGTTTTCAAGTCACCATCTATAACCATGGCTAGTCAGAGATGGACGTTGTTGAGGAGAAACAAAGAGGCTAAGGCAAAGATCTTCGGCTTACAAAGGCGAAGAAGGGCGCTGAAGGAAGATGGCCCTCGCAACCTCCTCTATCGTCCACTTTTGCAGCTCTTGTCCCAGGGAACGCGGATATGTAGCGGGCCGTACCATTCTTTGCATGGACATGGCTTGTGGAAGAACTTTGCTTTAAGAACGTGCCCGGGGGATGGAGAACGAAGATAAAAAAAAATTACTCCCACCTCCCCTCGCCGGAACCCCTGTGTAGATGCGACGCATAGGGAGTTCCGTTGTTGTTTCCGTTAGGTTGATTCTCCCATCGCGTGAAACGTGCCGTGAACCCCCTGCCGCGGCTATGACGCAACGTGGCGCGGCTATGACGCAACACAATCCAACACAATCGACTTTAATCCAATCCAAATCCAAATCCAATCCAATCCAATCCAATCCAATCCAATCCAATCCAATCCAATCCAATCCAACCCAATCCAATCCAATCCAATCCAAATCCAAATCCAAATCCAAATCCAATCCAATCCAATCCAGGCCAAGCCAAGCCAAGTCAATCCAATCCAATCCAATCCAATGCCCCTCGCGAGAGAGAGTTCGCTATCGGAGAGGAGAGGGGGTGAGCGGCGGAGAGCGCAGCTCGCGCGGCGAGGAGAATGGGGGAGGGGTGTGGACGGACAACGACAACGCCGTATGGAGGGACAAGGCGAGTGAATGAGATGCCGTCGCATCTAACACTCACGCGCAAGACTTGAATGGCGAAGCTTTGTTGGTGAGTACTGCGGGACACATAGTTAAATTTCAGTATCATCGTTTATTTGTGTAGTTGCGGTGCTGGTAATCGTCGTCATACGCATCGAAGAGGTCGTCGTCTGCTTCGGCGCGAATTGTGGATGTAAAGTCATCCTCAGAATTGTAGACTTCCACCAGCTCAACTGGCGAAGCTTGAACTAAGTCGCACAAGGCTTGAACCACAGCGAAGCTGCAGGACTTCTTCCTACGTGAGCACTGAAGGACACATCACCACGCATTTGTACAGGCTTGAAATTGTTTATTTACATGTTCCGTCGTTGCTTTGCATTCCGCTAGCAGTAGTCATCGTTATATGCATCGGTATTGTCGTGTTCCTCATGCCAAGCAGTACATGTGTGGTAGCGCTTGACGACAGCGCTGGAATTTTTCATTCTTTAATTTCTTTTTTGCTAAAGCCACTGCGCGTGCCGGGGACTCGGCGGTCACCGCGATACACGCGCTCACGGTCGCTCAGCATTTTTGCGCTCCTCGTGCTTTTTGCCAGTCTTTTTTTTATTTTGCTAGATACAGCGGGTGCTGGGAACGCTTGGCTGTTGCCACGACGCACGCGCTAAGGAGCTCTCCGCATTTTCTTGGTATTTTTTTCTTCAACGGTGAACTTTACCTCTTGTACAACAGCTCCGCTGTTAAAATTTGGTGCCTCCATCCGCCTCCTTCTATCGTCACCTTCCTATCACCTTGGTGTGTTACACAATACCAGATGCTTTATGGTTTATAGACGCTAGCAAACAGCCCCCGCAACAAGGTGGATGTTGGTACTTGCGTACTCCAGCTACTTTGTTTGGCAGTTATTCTACAGCTACTTTGTTTGGCAATGCGGCGTAGTTTTTCCCAGTCCATACTTACGTATTTCGACACTAGCAATAAAACTATCACTTCAGTTTTTAGCTTACCGAACAAGGGCATCCTGTCTGTTGGACGTGCAGTATATAAGGAAAAACCATCATAGATACTCGAAAGCCCCCTCGCTCACACGCACCTTACGTAAGTTCCAGAATCGAATTCATGTAAGAAACTGCGTAACCTAAATTCCTACAATGCAGACAGCGCTATTGATCTCAGCCCGTCTCCCTTTCAGATAGCGCGTGCAACAACTAGCTCAATTTATTACGAAGCTCGCAGTATTCCTCCAAGAGACACTGGGCCTTTCACAACTGCGCAGAAGAGAACAAAACGTATACTGAGAAGAAACGTTCGGAAAACAATAGGAGCTGACAAATGCCCCGTAAAAGGTCGATTTCGAGAAGCGTCGTTTTTGTTTTGTGTGTGTGTGTGTGTGTGTGTGTGTGTGTGTGTGTGTGTGTGTGTGTGTGTGTGTGTGTGTGTGTTTCAGCTTGGCAGTCCCGAGGTTAAATTCACAACAAACGGCTTGGGTAACAATGGGAGACGATCGCGTAAGTGTATTCGCCAGCGGGAACAGGAACGTACACTGCGTTGCCATTTACAGACACACCGCCTACAAAACGCAAAAAGAACAGCGAGAAAGAGAGAGAGATAGAGAAAGAGACACGAACGCCTACGAAAGCACGAGTGAGCGGACAAACATTTATGCGAGGAAAGCCGAACAAACGCAAGAACTGACTTTTTCCGATATTCGTTTCCCTTCATTCTCGCTGCTTCTCATCCTTTCGCGAAAGAATGGCAAGAAATGTTTCCATTCTGAACAACGGCCTATAGCTCGGCCAGGTCTCGGTAGAATGGATGCCTACAGCGCACGGGTAGCAAGTCGGGTCGAACTCGAGCAAGAGAGAGAGAGAGAGAGAGAGAGAGAGAGAGAGAGAGAGAGAGAGAGAGAGAGAGAGAGAGAGAGAGAGAGAGACGATGAGCACACGCAGGGGCCGATGTGTTGCGGGGGGTGAAACACGAAATAGATATTCGCCCCGTCCGCCCCAAGCTCTATACACGGATAAATAATAAGAGCGAAGGTTCGACAGAAGCCACCGGTAAAAGCAAAGCGCCCAACGCGTTGAAAATAAAAGGAATGGGCACCTTCCGATATAGTTAGCGCTCGTTTTTTTTCCTTTTTCTTATTTCGTTTTTCGAAAGCTGCCTGCCTTTCTGCGATTTTCATACTTCTCTTTTTCAAGATAAGGTAGAAATGGAAAGAGTTAGCGGAGGTGGAAGAGGAGCGAGAGGAGATAGCGAAAGAAGATGGGGATGAAAAAGAAACGAATATCTCGTTTATTTCCAGTCTCCAACAAGGGCGAGACGGAGTTCTTCGCTACTTTTATGCGCTGCATCATGGCGCTGTCTTTTCTCATTTACACGGCCCCTTCGCGTGGTGCGGCGGTGTCATTTATAGGACCTATTCCGGAGCAGATGGGCCTAAACACACGCGTCTGAGCGTTATGATACAACTACCAGTGCAATCATTGCTCTTTTTATTTCGTCTAAAGTTTTTTTGCCCTTCGTACACCACTAACAAAATTTTCCGCTGGAGAACACATCTAGGTTCCTATGCAGCCTATTCGCGTTTTTCCAGTGCGTTTGTTTCATGTTTGTTACAGCGCCTCTCGGTATACCTCAACAAAATTTTTTTCCTGGAACAAGCCCGTTCGTAGAATGCAGTTCTCTCGCTTCCTAGTCATTTATTCATTTCGCTGGGGTGGCAGCCTTCCCAGCCACCATGCTATCGCGAGACAAGTAAAATCGTCTGCAGCTCCCGCAAAAAACAACAACAAAAAACAACAACACCACAAGCATTCGTTTGCTGTATATTCCTTCACATCTTTTACACTCCTTTTGTTGGCACGAAAAAACCTTTAATGAAGTTTTCTTGACTATGGTTCTTTTATTCATCTATACGTCACCCCCTGCTTTTTCCGTAACACTGAGTACCGGGTTGGCTGTTTTGATGGGCGAGAATTCGCGGACGAATTTCGTCAGTGGGGTTGTGTTCCGTTTGTTTATTCAATCACAATTCGAAACGCGCATTTTCGTCCATAACGTGCATCCTCGTGGTAGGCGTGATGCGTACATACATCTATAAGGAAAAAAATCTTAGTGGAGTTTTCCCCTCCAAAAAGATCTTACCGTCACCGAGACTAAAAAAAGGGGAGATAATGGACAGCCTCGATGAACATTTTCTTCCACACTGTATATGCTGACGCTATGCAATGTCTCACCCCGCTGGTTTCGATTTTTAAACGAATGTCTGTTTGACATTCTTCATGCTCTTGTCCAATTCTATTTATTATGATTATTACACACATGCCATCAGCAATAAATCAGGAAAAGGGGAGTGCCTCTTTGAGTCAGGTGAATATTTTTCAGAAACACGCCCAGCCTTGAAATATAAACATGGTAAAAATCATCCATTCATTTCCTTCTTTCAAATGGCCGCGAGACGCCGTACAACGCGTTGCCATTGAAGTGCCAACTGCTTCCGTACAGCGGTTATTCACAAATCCGGGGCGCCAAGTTTCAGAAAGGTGATTTGAATATTTACTACGGGTTCCAAAATTGTATTCTGTGGCTATACATAGAGAGATTTTAGCAGTGAAAGGTCGAAAACCCATGGATCTAGCGGCTGTGTGTGGGAGTTTTAACAGAAGAGCAGTTTAGGCCGGCACAAATCCGTCCGGCGAAGGCAGGAAACTCCGACCGCAAGTGATCACGTGCCTCGCGGTGACCGCTTGGCGTCGTCCAGGGTTGCGCGTGGGCTTACGCCCCATGAGGAGCTCCCGCCTTCGTCGTCATCGTCGTCGTTGTGTAACGACCGGCGCGGTACGAGCCCGACGCGCCGAAGACGATGACGACGAATCTGTCAAGTCATCCCTTCACAATACACGCGTGGAGACGGCACTCGACCAGCTGACGAAGAAGTGGAGGTCTACCGAGGCGAGGACACGCTGCGAGATGACTTACCCTACGCGGCAGGGCCATCGGACGTCGGCGACGAAAGAGATAATGGCGATCGCTACTGAATAAAACAGTGTAATACGTTAATGGTCTCTGATTTACAGTGCCGTCCAAACGCGCTTCGAACTGCTGGGGTCCGGCTGCTCCCTCTCTCCTGGGATCCGCTGTCAGTGTGGGGAGAGGCCAGGTCGACCCCCGGCTCTGCTGTTTCTACAGCCTTGTACACCTAGTGCAAGGTGCGCCAATCTTAAAGAAATGCTACGTGATAAAAAATCATCAGTTACAAATATACATCTGTAGAACACCACAAGAGCATTACATTGAGTAATACTGTTGCTCCAAATTTTCCTTATCAGTTGAAGATCGTGTGAACCGATCATGACCAAAAACATTTTGAAGCAGCTGCTGCTGCTTCAAAACTTTGTCATACTATTCAAGACTCATGTCGAGGTAAGCGTTGCAGTTTTGGCGCACTGAGGTTGACTTGGGCAAAAAGCTGAAACTAAATATCAATTTTTGTTGAGTCTGGGAAATAATAAAACAGCGGAGGAAGAAGAAATTTAGGCTTTAAATTTCTGCGGCACGAACGATTAGGCCTTTCGACGTAATATACAGCGAATTTGCCGTAATCTACAGCAATTTTCACCTTATATTTTAGATGCAGAGCATCTGATTCACTCGCCTTGTCCCTCCGGCGTCGTCGTCGTTGTTGTCGTCGGCGTTGTCCACCCCTCTGCCATTCTCCTCGCCGCGCGAGCTGCGCTCTCCGCCGCTCTCCGCCGCTCACCCCCTCTCCTCTCCGATAACGAACACTCTCTCGCGAGGGGCATTGGATTGGATTTGATTGGATTGGATTGGATTGGATTGGATTGGCTTGGATTGGCTTGGCTTGGCTTGGCTTGGATTCGGTTGGATTGGATTTGGATTGGATTGGATTAAAGTGGATTGTGTTGGATTGCGTTGCGTCATAGCCGCGGCACGTTGCGTCATAGCCGCGGCAGACGCGCTGGGGCCGGCGCATGTGCAGTACTCTCTCTTCCGCGGTTTCCTCTCCTTCGGGCGCGCTGCGCATATAACCGGTGTGCCGTTCTCCGGCGAAGCAACATCCACGCTTGGCTCAAACACCTAGAGTCCACGCCGCTTTACAAGTACGCCAACGTCGTCATCGACTGGGACCAGCTTACGCAGTCCCCTCAACGTTATGAGCGCTATAAAACGCGTTCCCTTCGCCGCTCCGCCTATGCGTCGCATCTACACAGGGGTTCCCGCTAGGGGAGGTGGGAGTTTTTCGGTGAGATCGTGCGCACTGGAATTAAGTTTGCTTCCTGAATCCCTGACTCCACACGTATGACATGTGTACGGAATAAAATAATCTATTAAAGTCATTTTCTTGAGTCGTTTTCGGGGTTTTTGTTTAAAGACGGTTTCACAATTGTCTTTTTTGAGGTTATATTACTGCCTTTTGTGTTGGAACTAGAATTCGACAAGCGCCCCTTACGCAACAAACATCAGAAGCCAACGTCAAGCTCTGCTCCGGGAAATACCGAGCACGCCGAAGGCGTCTGCAACTGTCTCGGAAGGACATTCCAGGCTCCCACTGATGTTTACACCCGTATCTGTGTGTGGGCAGAACCGAACGGAGATTCCGCCTACTGCCCGGGAAGCCACAATTTTCTCTCAATACGCGCTTGTCAAGTCTCGCCCGGCGAATTATCCATCACTGTACTAATAAACAAAGCCCAGGAAGCCTAGACATGAGAGAAGAAGAAGAATCCTTGACTTGGTGACGGCGGCCAGTACTGGGAAAAGTCAAGAATGATGACGCACGACGCGAGCAGGTCAAGAGGCTACTTGCTTCACGCGTCCTTAACATTGCCTTGCGGGAATGAAAAATTCTCCGCCGCGCGTCTTGTAATTAGAGCGCGCGGAAGTCCCTCACCTCTCTAACGGTGCGTAATTATTCCTGCGTTTATTCGTTCGCGGCCCTCTTAATAAGGCTTAACTCGTCCTCGTTCATTAATCACATCGGGGGCACTTTCCGCGCGAAGTTGAGAAAGAAGAGCGAGGGAAGTGTGTTCTCCGAAGGAGCACCAAGAGCGGAACGTGCGACTCACCGCCTCTTAAGAAACTGGCCGTGCCAGTCTTATTGAATTAAGGAATGATCGATTAATCAAGTCCGCCACGTCCTGCGATACCCTTCTTCTTTTTCACGCTGCAGCTGTTGCTTGTCCCTTACCCACGTCTGGTAAACAGCCTAGCGATCATTTTATCTTCCCTCTTTTCTTTTAAGGGGATTCCGCGAGGGGGGTATCGGGGTTGTGCAGAGAATAACTTTGTTGCTGGTAACGCACAGAAAATACGAATATCTTCGGTTCATAAAACTTGCAGGACAAGTCACAAAATAACCAGTACTGTAGGTGTTACTGTATTAATACGCTGCAACGGGAACATGAGATACGACATATATACTTATTACTGGGGCGGCAGTTTCCAGCATGCTGCAGTTATGGCGGCCAAACCTGGAATTTATGGCCATCTCTGCTCACAGCGCCATGTTTTTAGGGACGAAGCACGTTATGGGCTCGGGCTGTCGGCGTCTCCTGTCATCGCCTGTTGTAGTCACTGTACTAAAACACCGGGACACTGGTTTTCCGACGCCTCGCGCTAGAACGTAAGCTGTACCAAAAAGCGCATAATTGGATAAAACGGGTTCAAAATAAAGTATCACGATTTAAAGATTTCTGGAATGCTCCCTGCCGGCTTCAGCAACCGTCAAGCACCAGCAGAAGCTGTTTGTTAACGGGTTATAATTTGTGTTACTCTCAAATAACAACCGGCTCTCGACGCTAGGCCTGACTGGGTCGGGTGGTCGGTCGAAGCAAGAAAAGGCTCACTTACTAGGTACCGGGCCTCGTTAATCACCGAGGACGAGCCCCCAGGGCGAGGCGCGGGCATTGCACTGCGCTCGCGTTGACCCCTGCCACTACCCCAACTGGAGCAGATGGGGCATGCAAATTGCTTAAATCCGGTTAAACGCAAGGGAGGGCGCCACCGCCTCAGCAAGCGTGCGATTGCTCCTCTCACCGGCACTTCTCCGATGCCCAATCAGGGTGCACCGTGTGGCAAGAGAGAGATTACAATCTTTGAATACACTTGTACTCTGCATGATTCGCATCTCCCCATGTTTCACGTTACTGGAGATGAGCTGTTTTAAATGCGAATGCATATATTAGTCGGCTGTTGTCTTGCGTCCATCGAGCGGCGTGCACCTGCATTCCTCCAGCGCGAGCGCACGTGAGCGCGCGCCTCGTAGTTCTGCCTTCGTCGTCGTCGTCGTAAATGCGAATGCATTTCTTAGTCGGGGGTTGTCGTGCTCCGTCGGCGTGCGCCCGCAGGTGTTATCTCTCCGCACTCAATGCCGAACGCATGCGCTTGAAGCGAGCTGTACTAGTTTGCTCGAAGCGGCAAGGACGGCGAGTACTGCGGTGTTAGTCTCGTGTCTAACGTGTATGGGAACTTGATATCGCACGCCGTTGCCACGTCTCCCGTTCGAGACACGTCTCCGTACAAGGACTTGTACACCCTTGCCTACACCGGAGACGGAGTCTTTGTGGTGACCGTGTACCTCGCGCCAAACCTCGCTCGAGACGCCGTTGCCGCGCAGCTGGACGCGGCTATGGAAAGTGTGCGCGTGCGCTCCAAACCCTCTGACCCCATAGTCTTGGTTGGCGACTTCAACGTTGACGTGTGCAAGAAGAGTGGCGAGTGGCTTGTCGAGTACATGCAGACCAGGCACTCTATGCATTGTCTCTCTGCCGGCTTCGACACGTGCCCCACTACCATTCACGGGAGTTGCATTGATCTGGTCTTTACGCGAAACTGTGACGCGCGTATGCTTCTCAAAGACCCTTTGACCGTGCACTTTAGCGATCACAAGGCAGTGATTGTGGCCGTCAGGTACAACGATAACACAAACAGGTGCTGATGTATAAATGATTACGTTCACACTCTCGTCATTAATTACGCCAATACTCGCAACACACTCATCGGTGCACCCAATGCATTCGCATTTCTGCACGATTCCCTTCGGGGAGGTGCGGGGGAAGTTTTTTGCTTCTAGAGGCATACAATGTACTCGCATTAAAAACGTGGAATTTTAAGGTCCTCACTGCTCACAAGACCGGGTTTGCTGCCTCAAGGGCAAGTAATGTACACGTAATAATACTGCGCATTTTTAGGGTCATCACTGTTCACAATGCCGGGTCTTTCGCCACGTGATGCACATTAGTTCTTCGCATTAATAACGCATAAATGAGGAAACCTGGCGAGTAACTCAGTGTTATAAGCTAATGGGTTTCTGAACGTGTGCTTGCGCAAGTTACTGCGTAAAGGCGCGCGAACTTGCAAACATTGAAGTTGAGCATACTCATTTCCACATTTCGGCGATTCAACCGGCGCCCTGTTGATTTATCGACATATAGACCCATAAACTAGGAGATTTCATTGATTCTCTCCGGCGCAAAAATGTTTCACACGCCCTTTATTAACAGCGCAGACAGTCTGAGGAAACGGTATCGATCGGCATTTCCCGCACGGCCAGATAAGCGTCGCACGGAAGGCTCGCGAAAAATCAGAGCAGGCTGCCCATTTTCTGTTTCAGATTCGGCGTCGATTCAACAAATATACGGTGTTTCTCAATTTCACACAATCAACAACGAAAACGTTTTCATTGACGAATGTTAGGCGGCGGTAAACATCGCCGCGAGTCGCAGCGTTTCTGTAGATCTGGTTGCTTCCCCTTTTTCTACATGACGAGGCTGTATTCATAAATTAGAATAAAAATATTATGCAGTCAGAACTCGATCTGAGCCCAACGTAATGCGATGTATTTCTTGGTTGGGAACTACGGCTGATGGATCAGCAAACATCGGAAGAGAACCAGAGCCTGTCAGATCAGCCACACGAGGTCCCGGAAGGGTCGTTAATGAAGTGCGTTACGATCACGATGTGGACGTATACGCGTTCACCTAGGAGTACTAGAACACGGAGCTCCGGCTACCCGTAAAAAGCAAGCGTTAGTAAATAAGTCGAATGATGATAGCTCTGGCACGCGTGTTTTGTCAATTGACGCAACCTATTTCTTTCAGTCCCGAAGTCTCCAACTGCGATGGTAACTTCGCTTTCGGAAATAACGCGACCTCGCAAAACATGTGGCTTCCAAGACATTCCTAGAAAAGTTGACTTTAGTGGAAGCTGGAAAGATTTCCTTCTGACCACACTTCTGCCTCAAAAGATCAGTAAAAAAGTAGATAGGTCGTGTTCCTGCATTTAAAGGAGAGAAGCCCCTTTGGAGGGCACTGGTTCGATGCCCGGCCGCGTCAAAGGAAAAGGCAAAAATGTCCACAAGTACGATATTTCGGCTCACTTTAAAATGATTCCGTAACAAAGAACTGCAACATGGCTTATAGCTCAGCTTTGGCCCGCAAACTGCAAATCGAATTTGGCAGATCCTTTAAAAATATGATCAAACTTACGGCAGTGCCAGCACTGCGCCGTTTAATATTTATTCCTTTTCGATGTCACAGGAATAGAAAAATCCGCATATTTGCGTCCATTATTTCACAAACTAGTTTGTCCTCTTAGCAATGAAGGAGAGTGCAAATTGCGGGCACATTAGCGGCTTTCCCATCGGGGTGAAACGTAGACACGTCGCACTTCCCTGACCCATTTTGGGCGTGGAGAACGCGCTCAGAGACTCACACACGGCGGCTTCAACTTTTCCATTACGTCCGGATTGCCCTGCCTTGCGTTATTATTGTTGCTACCACTGCCTTTCCCCCTCTCTTCCACAGGACGGCCGGCTGCGAACATCTCGTCGACGCCTTACACTCGGACGGTGTACCTTTTCATTGCTTTCCGTTTCAGCCCTCCTTCGTTTCTTTATTCTTTGCCACGCAGGTAGGAACACCCGGCGAACAGAGGGGGCCGCGCGAGTCGTCGTCACCAGACGTGCTCTGCGCGCGGTCGGCGACGGCGTGGGATGGGCGTTGTCTTCGGACGTGACCGTTCCCTCTGTGACAGGGGCCGAGGCCGGGGAAACCGAACCTGGGAAGCACTCAGCGTGCGTGAGGGACCTGTGTTCGTTCCGTCTTGAGCATGTGCCCTATTTTTGTTGTCTTCCGTAGCTGGCCTTTGTTCGATTCGCCTCGGCGTGCTAGTTTTCCTGGCCTCAGCGGTGAATTGGGGTCCCGAAATTTCGGCCGACTATGGCGCCCGCAACAAAAGAAGGAAAAAAAATAATTAAGAAAAAGCAAACAACTTTCCACTTTTCCTGGTCAATGTTTGCGCGGTCTAATAATAAATAATAATAGTACTAACAGAAATATAACAATAATCAACGAGCAAAAAGTACCAAAACAAGGATATTTTCTCAGTGGTCTTTATGGAGGACGCTAAATGTCACATTATATACTTCGTGCATACCGCCTGTAGCCCCCCCCCCCCCCCTTTTTTTTTTGTAAAAAAGAGTGCATTAATTGATCTCCAAAATAAACAGAACATTAGGATACCAAGGGCCCTGACGCACTTAGAAAACAGTGACTTGTTTGCTTTCTCGGCACGTCTAGATCGTTTGTTTCCCCGCTATCCCCAACGTTGGTGCCGGAACCCGGGAAAGAACCAAGCACCATTAAAAAAAGCATCGGGCAGTGCCCGGAAAGTTGTCGGCAGTCGATGCAGCCGGCACCATCTCTCATTCCCCAACCTCGTGGTTATCCACAGCATGGTGTGTGCAAAACGGGAAAAGTACTAAGGAGCGCACGGTAATATAAAATGCATGGCGGAAACTGCATGTTGCATACCGGGACAAACGCCAAAACAACGCCGCTTAAGATGTTTCCCATACGTGGGCATGCAATTCCTCCTGAGCTGCGATGAAAAAAATGGGGTCAAAATTTAGTTTTTCCGTGACATTTTTCCCCTGGGGTTCATTAGATAGGAATAAAGTTTTATCTCCCCAAGTTGTAGAGAGAAGTTTTCCCGTCCACATAACAAACCACATTGCGTTCGCTGTGAACTAAGGGCACATAGGTTTTTTTTTTAGGCCAAGGGTGGTAAGATCTGTTAAGGAATACGGGCATGCAAAAAAAAAAGAAAAAGAAACGGAACTCTTTACTTCAGCCCAGTTCAGAGAACGTGACTAGGAAGCCAAGACTAGCACGCAAAACAACTTGGCCTCCATCTGAATGCGAGTTAAGAGTTTGTGCATTACTTGCCGATGCCAACTGGGAAGTCGGCGTCTGCCTAACTTAATTTGAGGCCAAAGCACCCCGTGCCTGTATATCGAATAGCTGAGGATAAACGCTTAGCTTATTTTTGGACGCCAGCACTCGCTTGTTCGTGCCAGCTGAGTTCTTATAGATTAAGTGCGAGAAAAACGAAAAGAGGAGAAGGGGTGGTTGAAAACTTTGTTGGGCTGAAAGCCGCATCGAAGTGCTTCGTTGGACAGATTTAGACCGTTGGCTTTTCTACCACTTCAGACAAAAAAAAAAAGCAAAATAAAAGAGAAAACATTAAGAAACATATAAACGCCGATAAGCGCATGCAAGTTTTGTTTTCAAAGAAAACGAACACTACAACCGAAACGTTACGGATTCGGAATGATGAAATACGAATTCGGAATGATGAAATACGATGAAAAACGAATTCGGAATGATGAAATATAGGTTAGTTTACAACCTATTCGTGAGGCTTGTCGTTCCTATAAATGAGGACGCAACGCCCTGAGGTGAAGCCACCTTTCTTTCAAGTTTTGTGCAATGTGGCCTGCTGGTGAGTCTAGGGGCGAGGCCCCTATCGGTGTCTCATGTCGTCGTCGTCTCATGTAGTCACGGCACTAAAACACCGGAACACTCGTTTTCCAACGCCCCGCGCTAGAACGTTTCATATCCGTTGGCAAAAACGCGTACTAAACAAACGCACCGGGACACTCGTTTTCCGATTCCTCGTTCTAGAACGCTTCGTGCTTCAAAGACACGAGACTTTTACAGCAAAGCTGCATACCTATAACCCCCAACGGTTTCATCCCAGCGGGCAAAAATGCTAAGGCGCCAAGAATACACTTTGCACTGCATGCTTCGCCCCTCCCCAGGTTTGGCGTTAGTGGAGATGGCCCGGTTTTTTTTAAAGTTCCTTACTTCTGCTTCTTTTTTCACAACGGGAGCTGGGAACAGTACGTTTCCAAGTTTTTTTGTTGCCCGCTTTTCTTATACAATGATACATTCAGCGTTACGCGATCAGATGGCACCAAAGTAAAATCATCGCCGCAACCGACGCTGTGAGGAGATCCTGGCACAATCATGACCATACAATCGAGGTGCACTGTAAATAAACAAAAGGTGGATGCTTGGGACGTAAGCCTACGGGGTCGTTTCGGTTTATGCCTTACTTTTCTGTAATTGTCCTTCTGCGCAAGATGGGGACGCCCGAAGGGGAGGAATCGTTGCGACAGCGTCGGCGTTCTCGCGATGGAGAGCGCCTCCTCAAACCTACGGTTAACTTTTTATTTCAAATTTGGCGGTTTTCGAGACGAAGCTACACCAGAGCTATGTAGCGTGCCGTTATGGGGGCTCTGAATTATTTTCACCACTTAGGGATCTTTAACAAGCTGCGGTTAACATAAGGCAAAACGGAGTGATGAGACTCTAGTGGACATGTCTCAACTGTCGAAATACTGCACATTCTCTAAAGGTACGCCTTTCCAGAAGCGGTAAACGTCGTGTGAAGTTTTTCGATTGTCTGGGTGTCCTTTATCTCACCACGCGCTTGATATATCTACTCTAACATACCCGTTTGAGATCCTAAAGTGACAGATGTTTTTTAATTGTGTAGTGTAAGTGTTCATTTGTGCATGCGGGTCACTCTTTAAGATACGCTGTCACTCGAAAGTGTGACTGCAGCATATGTACAGTCGTCCACATGCTTAGTTGGAGCAATGCATTTGACTTTAGCGCGGCATATCTCAAACGTTCCTAACAAAAACTGTTCAAACAAAGAGCCGTCTTAAGCTTGAAACGGATGCACCAGTAGTGACTAAATTACCTCACACCAAAGCAGAAGGAGACGATAAGTAGGTAAAGCGTTGTTGATCCAGCTAAGCCTATGGAAGACTGCACTTAAATGTTTACAAAGTTTATGAATGAAAACAGTTTGCCAATCAAAGAAACTCGTTCGGAGAGATACAGGGCATCGTTTTCTCGTTCCTTCTCGAGATCTTTTTGGCCATCGAGCAGGATTAAGTAAAGCGTGGAGCATAGAGTGGCTGGTTCCTGGGTATCTTCTCTGTACCAAGACGCACAAGGACGCTGTGCGTGCTACCGCGCATGATTGATATTCGGCCCAAACTCGCCGGGGGTGACGCGGTTGAGTGAGCTCAGGCGGCCTGCCAGGGTGCTGGGGCAGGAATCAATAATGTTCCCTCGAAAACTCCCCGCTTCGTCTGGCCGTCGTGCGCGGAAGTATGTGATAAAAAGTGCACGCCATCTCCGCTTCTGAAAACGCCGCACATGTAGCCTAATGACTCTAGTATGGCGTAGTAAGAGAAACAACTCGTTCATCTAAAAGAAGGCACTACAAGGACATTCGAACATTCAGCGCCTAATCGCTCGATATTCTGTCTTTGTGTTCCGTTCCCTGTGTGGTGTCCGTAGTTCGAGCACTTTTTGTGAATGCATGCAGCAACCCGCCCAGCAGCAAGTCCTGGCAAAAAAAAAAAAAACATCTATCAGTGTCACTAACCTGCTCTGACGTGCACACTTCGGCTGAAGACGGCGCCCAGGGCGTTCGAAGCTCTGCACCGGTATCGGGTGGCGTGCACGTCTTGGCGGTAGTCCTCGCCGCGGAAAGGGAAGAACTCCAGCGTGCCGTCCGGTCTCGCACGGCGGAGTCCCGCTAGCTGCTCCAGTGGCGAGCCGGACTCGTTCGTCCACCCCAAGGTCGGCCGGGGCTGGCCGGACGCCGAGCAGGAGACCAGGGCCCCCGTCGAGTTGGAGAAGATGACCTGCACGGGCGGTTCGTGGAGGAAGGCTGGCGCGGCTGCCCCTGATGACGTCGGTGGCAGCAAGTCACCGCGGGCCCCTGCAAGAAAAGACGGACAGATTGCAGTCAGTGATGGAGGAAACTGATTGAGCGAGGGTATAGTTTTATAATACAATGTGGCTTAGTGGTTCGCACGGATATAGGCATTGTAGGGTGCGAAGCAGTTTCAAAGCAGCCCTGGAAGGAAGACAGTGAGGCCGGATTCCACAAGCAATTACAGATACCATCAGGAAGTACTTCACAAACTCTGCGTTGCCATGCGATATGCCCCCTCGCCCCCCCCCCCCCAAAAAAAAAATATATATATATATATATATAAAGAAAACCCGTCACGACCCGTAACTCTACGTACGTTTCGAATGTTTTGTTTATGTGAATGAACAACAGACATCAAGTGCACACTGAAAGTTTATTTCAGACTTTTAGCACCCAAGTGAATGAAATGTGTTAGGGAACACCGCTGCAAATCTCAAGCCAGGACAGGTAATATCTAATGAGGTCTAAAGCGATTTGTTCGTTCGATGCCATTATCACAAAAGGGGGCGGAACCTGGACACCAGTATTTAAAACCCTGCCTCGGCGTTGACCGGCGACATTTGTATAGACAGCTTTGATATCACCATAGGGAAGCATAGTTCGCATGTCGTGGAAAGAAATGAAGGAGCATTTGCAGCCTTGATACTCAAGAGCGGGTGTTCTTTCTTATAGGGTGTCCAATATTTTTAAGTATGTTCGCTGGGAACTCCAATGTCAAGTTGAAAACGACAGAGACTCAACAAATGTTAAGGCTTGAAGATATGATAAACCCACCAGTATCCCCCTTAACTCGTCAATCGCGTTGAAACAACAAAGGATTACCCCGCCAGCATTACTGAAGCCTTATCAAGGTATTTAAGAAAAGGACCTCCAAATCAACATTTACAGTCCAATGAGCTTTATTCACAAATATATGGTTCGAATATGACAACAAAAATCTGACGACACAAACACCATAACAGGGACAACATTGCCGCAACCATTGCATAAGTACACAAGAAGAGACAATCCGCAACCATTCTCACGCACCTTCCACCACAGCCGCTGAGACTCAGTTGCCATCGCCAAATCGATTCTGCTGCAATCTGCCGCAACAATGACAAAGGCACTCGCTCTGAAAGGAACCATTAATAGACCCTGCCGGAGTACCATCACGGTTTTTTTACATGGCGTAGACCCATATATTAAAATGAGGCTCCCAGAACATCTACTCCGCCGCCTGGAGACGTTACTCCATAGGCTCCGTCTCAACGCAGCATTAACGAATTCCTGTCTACATCGGATCGACCAGACATCACGCCCATATTGGGATAATTGTGGCTCACCTGGAACTGTGGGACGTATATTACTGGAACGCTCTGCTTATGCCAAATCAAGGTGCTCTTTGCAGCATAAAATTGATTTCCTCCACCCTGGACCATTGACACTAAGACGTGTACTTGGATCACGACCTTCTCCTTTTGCTCAGAGCAGAGCTCTGTCTCCACTATTCTAGTTTCTCCAGGACATTGGTGTGTCTACGGCATTGTACCTTTCCCTTCATTTCAAGAAACTTTCAACTCAAGGCCTTGAAGAAGGAGTGTAATTTATTTTAATTTTATTCTTTTCTTCTTTACTGTTACCCTTGTTAGCTGCTCCTACTGCCTTTTTTTCCCTCTCCTACTTACCCCGCAGAGTACCATGTCGGCGAACTCATGCAGGCAAACCTCTCTGCATTTTCCTCTTTAATAAAGAGTCTCTCTCTCTCTCTCTCTCTCTCTCTCTCTCTCTCTCTCTCTCTCTCTCTCTCGTTCTACCAACTGCATTCAATTTGTTCAAATAACCAAGCAGTCTTTCAACACATTGCAACAAGCTTTCTGCACACGCATTTACCAAGAACTAGCGTCCTGAATGGCGACCAAATGCCGGCCAAACATTTTATCAAGTGCGCCTCCGGACACCAATGTGTCGCAAGGAAACAAAACAAAATGTTCCCTGGATAACACAATTCCTTCTCAGAGTGATCCTCAAGCTGACCGCAGTCCATGGACTACAGTCTTTAAAGGCGGACGCACTGGCTGGCGTCCGCCTTTAAGGTAGGCGTCAACAGACGACAGAGCGCCATCTTTTCTGCGCCAGCCTTTTCCCTGCAGCCGCTACGGTACGTGCCCCGAATGTGCATACATTCGACAGACACCAACAGCCTCCCTCCATTCTAATGTGATCGTGATGACTACGTGAGAAACGCATCTGCCAGGCATGTGGCACCTACCCAACATACTCGTCTTGTCCCTACGCCAGACGACTTCCCCCTGCCCAATTCTACACACACCCCTTCCACGACACATACTTCGCTTGCCTAATCCTCCCTGTCCGCCATATCCCTTTCTGATCGCCATATACTTTCTGGGTTATTCCAACTTTCGCTTTCAATGGGCAGGGTAGACAACCACACGTGTCCCCAGTCGAACTGCCAGCATTTCCTGCAGTTTCAGACGCTAACTAATAACAGGGCCTACCCTGAGGACTTCATTTAGGGGCTTCCCGGGTCGCTTCTACAGGCTGCTAAATAAAAAAAAAATGCGGCAGTTAATTATATCAACGATTGCGACAAGCCGTGTTTTTTGTCTCCCCAATAATGCCGCGCAACGTTCTCGAACGCTCGCAAAGCAAACGGGTGCTTCTTACAGAACTCAAAAATACTGCTTTTCACATGCGCCCACGCGAGAAACCGCACCCACGGTGCGCTCATGCCGTGGCCAGCAGTTGCCAGAAAGTACGACGTGCGACTGTTTGTGAACATGTCATACGCGTGCCGTGGTGTCAAGGAGATCGGCGAAGATACGATGGTAGGTGACGGAGCATTTTCGACTGGACACCGGTCCCCTCAAGCCGGAATGTGTAATGCGTGTGACGCCAACGCCACAGTTAACTTTGCATCTACCTTTTTAGATGCAACGCATCTCATGTTCGCCCCTCTGTCCTTCCTGCGTCTGTCCGGCGTTGTCCGTACAGCTGCGCCTCTCCTCCTCTCCTCTCTCCGATAGCGAACACTCTCTCCCAAACAGCTGCGGGTTGGCGCAGCGCGCTCTCACTCCGTTGCTAGGCGCTGGTAAGCGGCGCTGCGCATGTGCAGTACTCTCTCTCTCCGCGCTCTCCTCTCCTTCGGGCGCTGTGAATATAAAGCGGCATGCCGCGCTCCGACGGTCTCAGTCGACGGTCGTCCGCGTTACGCTTGCACTCTCTCGCAGTACTCGACGATTGCTTGATGCAATAGTCGAGCCCCTAACTGTGCACTTTACGGACCACAAGGAACTCATTCTCGTCTGCAATAAAGACCGTACCTGAGCATACGTGTACTGCATGTGCATTGTATTGTGAAAATGGAAAATTACGCCCACCTCCCCTTCGCGTGAGAATCCCTGCTATAAGCGCAATCATATACGTTGGAAAACGCCAATGGAACCCCCCATGAGATGCGTTGCATCACACCAGGGTTCCCGCGAGGGGAGGTGGGCGTAATTTTAAATGCATAGCATTTTAGTAACTCACAATGTCACGCGGCGTTGGCGTGCCTTGTCGTAGTCCGCATGCGCGCCTTGTCGTAGTCCGCAGCCTACACTATACAAGAAATAACAGCTTCCGGCGCCCGGTTTCGAACCCATGACGCCGCGGGCGGAACGCAAGGTGCCCGGCGCACTACCGACCGAGCCACGACACCGACACAGATTTCGATGCACCAACGCGCCTTATATCCTTCACTCATTTCTCGTTTGTTTCGAATGCGCCACAAGTTGTCCCGCGCCTCCAAAAGATGGCGACACGGGTCCCGCGATCGAGAGATACGACTTGCCGGCGCACCCCCTCGGAAATGCTGTGCATTTGATCGTGCCCCTCGCGAGGGGGATGTCTTTTTTAGGTAACACAGCGCGATACCGGAGGCGCTACGTTCATAAAGAACACGATCTGTACGAATGGGGGCCCACCGCAGTTTGTTGCTGAAAAAAAAAAGAACAGGGAACGTCTCTGACGAATAAAGAGCACCAAAGCTGATCTATAGGAGAGTGTCGGCGTGTATAGTGGACGATTCTGTACGAATGGGGCAGTCCCGACACCACTACCGCTTGGCTGTTCTAATTGAGCTATCCACAGGGGAGCATAATTCCGCAAGGTTACACCTCCTATTGCTTCCGAAGCACTTTAAAACAACGCGGCTGATCAGGTATGGAGAACCTGCTCTCGGGTGTGCCCCACACACCGCTTTTACTCGCTTACAGTAATAAGCTGTTAAGCCTTGCCGATGCAGCCACCTTCACTACGCTTAACACTCTTGACAGTGATGGCAGCTTCTCGTGTGTCTAAATCGCCGTGTGCAGAGAACTCACAAACGAGCGCTCGTGAACAGGCCCCCGAATCGCTTGCCCAACGCTTGCCCCATCAGGGATCAACTTCTCTCGGTGGATATTGAGCCAACACGACTTTATTTCTCAAATCCGCATTTGTACCCCTCTTCCTGCTTAGCACCCAGCCTGCGTCGTTCACTCGTAACAATCTTCGTTCTTGACGAATTTTTTTTAACGATGCGGTAATGGAGTAAGGGGGGGGGGGTGAATGGGGAGGTAGGGGAACATCGCATTTAGTTTAAACAACCCAGCTCCCCTCATCCCCCTCAATGTTTGTATCTATCCTTCTTTCCCGAAGCACCTCCCAAGCTTTTAATTGCAGCCGGGCGTTAACAGAGAACAGGCGAAATGGTCCGTAGGCCCGTTTTTTTTCCGGGCGCGAAAATAAACTTCGTTAGAAAAACGTAATCGTGTTTCCGGCACTTCGTCTGCCCACCGCCGCAGCCCCGGCCGTGCCGCCACGGTGGGGCTTTAAAAAGACTACGGGCGACGCAGCCGGGCGACGACTACTAAAGTAGGTTAATTAGCTCCGGTGCAGCAGTTATTTTTCACGGCTCAGTAATGAACGCCGGCCGGAGGTCTGCTGCAGCCTGGCATGCAAATTCAAACGGACACAAAAGGCGTCGTCGCCTTGGCGAGCTTTCAAAGAATATAACACGAAATCAAGAGAGAAGTAGAAGATAAAGAACAAATAAAAAGCGACGAGACAAACACGCGCTGCTCGTATAAGCTGTAAAACCTCCGTGGGTGGGCTTGGCCCCGAAGCAGAGTCAATTTTAGTGCTGTCGCTAACAACACAAAGACAAACTCGTAGCTGGTAACATGGATGCGAAACAGCGCCGGCTAATAAAGTTTTATAGCCCTAAACTGCCACTCCCGAAAGTTTGCTCGCGTTTATTTGGTGGTTCGCTCGCCGTATGTTTTACTTGGGGATACCATTGTTTCTAGATTGTACATCGGGGTTTAACTTTACAACGGGCCTCAGCCATGCGTGAAAGAGGGCTTTCTGGGGTGCCGAGCGGAGGGATATGATGTGGTAAAACTATGGCCCGGCGGAGCAAAAGCCGTGCACGAAAGAAGCCGAGGGGAATTTAACGGAGCAGGGAGTCAACCGCAAGCGCTTCAAGGCCAGGCTAAGCTGGAATAAGCTGTGCTAAGAAGACGGGCTGACATGCAGACAAGCTATATAAAGCTGCTTAAGCCAAGACACATGAGCAACGACTAATCGACGAATCGACAAACAAAATAAAACGACAAAAACACACGTGAGGGTCTTTTTTTATACCGCTGCTTTTGGAGCTGATTTGATTAACAAAGCTTGAACAACGGCAGCAGAAAAGAAACTAGATAGAGAGCTTCCAAGTGGCTTGTACGGGTAAGTATTTTTAGGAACGCAGCCACCAAGATGGAAATGATAACGAATGCGTCGGTTTGGTGAACCATACCGAAGGAAAAATTAAACCAAGTAGCAATTCGCTAATCATATGAATACTCTTACGCGGAGCATACGCAATACTGCTGTTAAAGGCGGTAATAACGTTACTTCCCACTTCTCCCGCGCCTAATGAAGCTAACGAAGCTCTTTGTCGGTGCCTCTTCGAGCCAGCGAGGTAACTATAACGACTTTGTAATAACTTTCTAATTCCGGTTGAACGCCCAAGCCACGTCCATCGCAGCCGGCTCATTCCGAGAATTTCATGCCGTTTCAGCTTCAACGCGTTGCTTTTTTACCCTAGGGCCACTCTTTAATATTTTCATGTTTGCTTTTTGCTGAGCTAGTCGACTGCTGGTCAGAACGGCCGTGCTGCGCCTCTGTGGAGAATGTTAATCGTCCTCGTCATAACCAACGGCCTAATGAACCCTTACGAAGACTAACGAAAAGAATGACCGTGCATGCCTGCTGGCAAACGCATGTCAACCTCCGTACGTCTCTCTCTCTCTCTCTCTCTCTCTCTCTCTCTCTCTCTCTCTCTCTCTCTCTCTCTCTCTCTCTCTCTCTCTCTCTCTCTCCGTCCGTCCGTCCGTTTGTCGTTTGTCTGTCTGTAAGTCTGTCTGTCTGTCTGTTTTACAAAGCTTATTGATGCATGTGCATTCACCCTGTCTTCGAGTGTGCGTTTGTGTGAATGTTTTTGTGTCCATGTGTGTATTCGGGACGGCGGGCGTGTGTGCATGTGTATGTGTGGGTGTGAAACTGTGGGAGGGTTATGCGTGTTCCTTTAATTCATGAGTGTTCGGAAGCGTGGCAAAGTGACCAATGGCCGACTCCACGCGTCATTTTAGCCACGTTTTCTTGCTGTGAGAAAGACATTGCATGTTTTAACCGGCCGATCTAAAGTGTAGCCGTACTTTCATCCTGTCAACTTGAATTAGTTAATTACCAAGCAGAGTGCTCTGTTTCGATTCCGCGCACATTAAGTCTGGGAGAGCATAGTGGTTACTTCCGGAATTGTCTCGATCACAGTCTACTTTACTTTGTAGACTGTGGTTGCGAGTGGCTTTCACAAAAGCCTACTCCTTCCTCATCGGGATGGCCGTCTGTCTGTTTGCCATATGTGCCGTCTGTCTGTCTGCCAGTGTGACGCCTGCGAGGTTGAAGAGACAATCGAACACGTGCTTTGTCATTGCCCGCAGTATTCATCAGAAAGACGTGTTTTGGCCGCCGAGCTCAACCGATTGGACAATCAACCGTTCACACTAGAGACTATTCTAGGACACCAGCCCCTATAGAATCTACTTCGCAGAAGGCAACAAAAGCGTTTTTGCGTTTTATGAAGGAAACAGGCTTAGCCGAAAAACTACAGTGCCCACAAAGGCTCTGCTCTTTTCCCCTCTTTTTTGCCTACCCTCGCTTTCATCCCCTGCACACCCCTTCCCCAGTGTCGAGTAGCAATCCTGGCTCTAAGCCTGGATAACCTGTCGGCCTTTCCGTTTGCTTCTCTCTCTCTCTCTCTCTCTCTCTCT
Source organism: Haemaphysalis longicornis (assembly GCF_048455015.1). Taxonomy (NCBI): domain Eukaryota; kingdom Metazoa; phylum Arthropoda; class Arachnida; order Ixodida; family Ixodidae; genus Haemaphysalis; species Haemaphysalis longicornis. The sequence goes on from NW_027526335.1 coordinate 80,699,274, forward strand.
CTCTCTCTCTCTCTCTCTCTCTCTCTCTGGAATTGTAAAACCAGGGCCCGTTTGCCCGTACGCATAAGTTCATGATTAAGTTCCCGCTTACGAATAAGACGCCAATAAGTCGAAGTCGGCCACGGCAAGTAAGCCGGTTGACAGAAAAGCCGAGGGAAACGCTACCTTAACGAGCGTTTGTATCAGTTTCGGGCAAACGACTTACTATCTAGACAGCGCTGAAATCCTAGTTGAGAACTTATTCCCGCACTTATTGCGTTCAGGCAAACGGGCCCAGATTCTTTTTTGTCTAGTTTCACTTTTTTAGGACTATACGGCTGTGGCAGACGTAGCCTACGCGCACTACTCACAATTCTTTCTGGCAACCTACAAGGTATGTGTCGCATGTGCATAGTATAATGGGCGCGAGATCTGATTCCGTTGATTTAGTCTTGCAAAAAAAAAAAAAAAAAACGCAGCAAGAGCGAATTGATCTTCACTGTGGCTTCCCCGCCTTTCAATTCGATGAGGAAGTATATGTTAACAGCAATAGGTTCCGAAGCACACTGAAAACGAAAATGTGATACTCAATAATTAAATTAAGCCCTCTTGGAGCAATTTATTGCCCGCTGGCCTCATCGGCATGGTCATGAACGCTGTTTTATGGAACAAGTCGCACTACCATATATTTTTCTTGCATATCAAATCTGGTTCCATGCATTTTAGAGTGGCTTCCGCAAGGCTATTCGCAGCACTGAGATTATGTTTCACTTGTTCGTACGGATATCGTAGCTCTGTGTCGGATTTTGTCGCTTCTCTGGTGATTCGGTTGCACTAACCAGATGAAACAGTGGAATTTACCAAAATGCGTTATGCTTCAACGCTGTGCGCAACATGGAATATTTCGCGCAGTGGATGGTGTCTTTCCAATAGATGCGAAATACAAAAACTCTACTACGGTGTAAGATTTTTCACATGTTAAACATCCAAAGCTGGCCTATTTAAGGCGGGGCTTCGGTCTGTTAAGCCGTATTTTTATTTTTTTTAACTTTCACACGTATACTAGCTGGTGTGCCTGTGCAACCAAAATAGAAAACCGTGGGACAACGCGTAGTTTCAGGACTAACGAGATGGTCGTTACCAACTTCACGAAGTCCAGGTAAAGAGCGAGGGCGCTAAAAGAGTCTGTTAACGAGTAGCTCTTTTGTATATTCGCGAGATAATGGAAACACGCAAACTTTTAACGCGCCGATAGCACGTACTTCCGAAAGTTTCCCCAATTTCAACGCGCGCACCCCTTGCAAACAGCACTGCCTGAAAGCGTGCTTCAAAACACGCGCACTTAAAAAAATTGTCAAGCGTAGTCCACGGGTGCCGAAATCGCACGGCTACTCTTCATTAACAACAAGAACTTTAATTATTAGTTTGTTAATTTAGTATTTGTCTTTGCCAAAGTTTTTACTATGAAGCATCTCAGTGCTCCGTAATTCCTTTCACGTACTTGCTCTAAAAAAAATTCACAGTTCGTGCCACAGGACGTGAAGAACTGTTTTTTTGTTGGCGCACTAGACCGGTGATACGGCTGGACTGCAATCGTTAGGACGTTTTGATGCTCCTTTTAGTCATCCACCCTCCCTTTAACCAAAAAAGCTTCAAATAACCAGGCATCCAGCTTAGAGACAGCACTAACAGGTCCGGATGCCTACAATTCGAGGCAGTTTTCGTAACCGTGTATAGCGCCGTCAGTGTTTCAAACCGTTTGCAGTGTGTACAAGAAAAAAAACGTTACAGCACATTCCGCGCGAAATGGGGAAGCCGGACAACTGTTCACTTACTCACTTCAGTCTCCCCGAGGCAATTGACCGAATTTCCGGTATTTGTTGGCGAAAGTTGAGTCTGCAGGCGGGCGCCCAACCATCAGCGCCTGAAGCTCGTCGTAATAAATTTTTTCGCTCACTCACTCTGTAGGGCTACCAACAAAATGTAAGTATTCAGGGTTCAAAGGAAGCAATTTACACGAAGAACGCTTGCGTTGTTGCATTAGAAGCACTAAGTTATTTTCGAGGCTGGTACAGAATACAAGGGTGGTGTATTTGTTGTTCGTTTCTTTAGCGTTGCACTCAGCCAGAGCCACTAGGGTACTATTTTTGACTAGTTAAAGGTATCGATCTTTGGAAGCTTGTTCGGCGATGTTCGGTTTACAATGAGCCGCTGTTCCGTGGCTACGACTGCCACCACTACGCGATGCTGCCTTCATTGGCTATAGCACGCCGTTCACGTTGTGTCCACATAGTTTTAAATGCGGAGCATTTCTTAGGCTCGCCTTGTCCTGCGTCGTTGATGGCGGCGCCGTCCACACGCTCACTGCGCATGCGCAACTCTCCTCCTTACACCCACAGCTCCGCGGTACTACACTATATAAAAAAGAAATAGTCAGCGGCGCCCGGTTTCGATCCCACGACTCTCTGGCCGCAACGGGAGGTACGCGGTGCTCTTCCCACTACGCTACAAATCCGGGGCAGGAGCTAGTGCTACGAACGCGCCTTATGTCCTTGACTTATTAAAACTACGTCAAGAAGCTACTGATACAACGAAGGCACGCGAAGCTGAACGTCAACGGAAACGACGAACTGAAAACTTTAGAGGGGGATGCTGAATTTCCCGTGGGAAAGCTGTGGCGGGAAGCGCCACGCGCCTTGCAGCTCAACCAGCCCCGTCCGCAGCGCCTCTGATGGTGATTGTGGCAGGATGCCCCTAGGGATTGGCCAACCAAAGAATCCATCACGAGATAGGTTCGCGTTCAACCACCGTCGTCATCTTCCCGTAGGGGAACCGCCGAAGAAGAAGAAGAACGAGAAGACAAAGCTGCGAAGAGGAGGGCGTGTACATTGCTCTCAGCCGGTGCACCAATGTCAACAACCTTTACCTCACCAAAGCTGACGGAGACTACCGATTCTACCACAGAGACAACATCGACAAGAACATGATGGGCGAGTTTCGGCGCCTCGAGAACCACCGCCTACGCACCGTAACACAACAGCACTTGCGTGCCTTTGCAATGGTGTGGACCCGGACGCGGAATTCCCTCTGGCGCTAGTAAAAACCAGATCCCTCAACATAACGGCAACACAATGGAACCACACGGAACCGCCACGATGCTTCGCATCCTCATCAGGGTTCCCCACGGGAAGGTGGTGTAATTTTTTTTTTCGCATTCCCGGAACACAGCAGGAGTCAGCGCTTTCGTTATAAGCGATGGTATGCCGTTTTTTTTTCGGTTTAGTGAAGTTTATTTGAGTTTTATTATAGTCACCGAATTATTTAAGACAGTGCTTGGACATAATTGCATTTTGCTATTTGAGCAGTGGTAATTCTTTCTTCTCGCTATAGGGTTCTCATCGGTTGAAGTTGGCTTCAAAAATGTGACTTCACAAAGCAAAGCCAGGACACCTTCCTCGGTTTTTATGAAATCCTTATCATATTTAAAAAACACTTATCCGAAGATTGAAAACAAACGCTACTTTCAAACAACTCTAAACGTTGCAAAAGAAGTGAATCCAGCGCTCTGTCCTGTCAGCCTCTTGTCCCGTTTAAGCGCTGTTGTTCAATTTTGAATCCAAAATAAACGCATTTAGCGGCGCTATTCTTTGCACATCTCCGCTGTCAAGTGGTATATCCAATAACATTTTTTAAAGCAGATGTCCAGTGTGTAGGTTTCGCATGGATTTTTTACCTCTTTTAATTACACAAAAGACCGAGTAAACAACTGCCTAATATTCTATAAACCCGCCTTGCCTGCTTGCGCTCTTTGTTTCCCGCCTTCAGACAAGTCCAATCCGAAGATTCTTTTCCTATCTGCGAATGTTTTCGCCCGCGTCGTTTCTTCTGCATCCTTCGCTCCTTATACTATCGCACTTTCGCGTTGTCTGGAATGAGAACGGGCGTGCAATTTACAGAAAAAGAAGCAAAAACCTTCGATGGAAGCAAACGCGGTCGTCTGCATGCAGGGACTGAAATGAAGCATCATCGATTTTATAATTTGCTGTGAAAAACGGAAAACCGCACTGACACGGTATACTTAGGGGCGCTCGCCTCGGCTGATAAATATTACCGCGCCCACCTCCCAAATCTGCGTTGTGCGCTTATTTTTTCTATCGCGCCTGCTTTATTCTTTAATTTGGGATAGATGTACGCGTACTCCAGAAACTCCTTTCCTCGGTTTCCCGCGCCACGCTGCTATAGTATTTCTTCGCATAAAACAAGGCGAAAGTTTAGAATGCGGGGTGGTCAGAATATAAAAGCTCGCGCTCGCTGCTTGTGTTTTGTTGGTCATTGTTTTCATGTTAATTTATTTTGCTCCAATAATGCAACACATTGTTCCTGTTGATTATAGCTGTGCGAAAGGTTCCCTTCAATAAAGAAATATCGCGACTTTCGTGAAAATATATACTTTGAGTTGTTTATTTCTTTATCGTTTAAAAAATCTATAAAAACCCGCACTTTTTGCACTGCTATTTTCATCCTCGGCTCTTTCTTCCCTTGTGTAACGTAACATGTCTTATTTTTTGGTATTTTCCTGTTCGCTATAGTTACTTTGTAATTTCATAAATTTTGGTATTTCCTTAGGTATCCCAGAAGGCCAGTAGCTTTGTATATCGCAGCTCGAAAAAAATCGCTTAGGGTAGGCGGATAAAACAGAAAGCGCAGACGTTGACTAGCAATTAAGGTTCATTTACACCGTCCTCCTCCCGATATATATCTTATATACGAACCTATGAATTTTCCGTACCCCCTAACCACTACCCCTCTTATGAGCAGTGGATGGCTTGACTGGCCGATTCGATATGGATCTTGAACGCCAGCAGGACTTGGTAAAAAGGTCCTAAGTGGAAAGTCGCAACCTGGGTATCCAGGAACAGAGACACCTTCGACCGGGCGAGTGCCCTGATATCAACACTTACGCTCATCAATAACTACTTATTCTCTCTCACCCCCTCTCTCTCTCTCTCTCTCACACGCACTACCAACTATCCGAAACTGATACTTTACAATGGCCTTCGTAAATAACAGGTATCATGGAGTTGTGTTGGGATTTTGTTACTCGCCACATACAGTAAGGGTTTGCACATGATGCTGGTCCTCTCTACATTAATCTGTATTTTCTAGCTGCATATTCACATATTGGTCGGTCATGTTTCCTATTTTATTCTCTCGTCTTTTGTCATCACCTTTCCCCATCAGCGAATTTATTCTTAAAGCTGTTACAAATACCCCCTCTTTTTTAGAGATTTCTGGTATTCGGTTTATTTCTTGGTGTTTCGTTATGCTTTTATAACATTTCATCAGGACTTTCAGAAATTTCTTAAATTTCAGGATACGCCTTCTTTCCCTTCAGAAGTTTCTTCTCATCTCTCCTCTCGTTCCTATTACGTCTCATGCGTCAGCAACTCATATTTATTTCTATCTGTTGCTATTTTTTCGTAGGGACGCATTCATATTTCTTAGTAATAATGGCTGACTCTTTCACTTCGCAGGCATTTTATGCCTACTGCCTTCGTAACAATGGCTTCCTAAACTAGCATGTCTGTCTTACAGGCAAACCACGCTTTACAGGCAACCGAAAAGAAGAAATGTTCACGTATGTAGAGAAACATCGTAACAGAGAGAGAGAGAGAGAGAGAGAGAGAGAGAGAGAGAGAGAGAGAGAGAGAGAGAGAGAGAGAGAGAGAGAGAGAGAGAGAGAGCTAGTTTAGATATTGCCTGCATCCTGGTTAGATACCCCTCGCGGGCGGGGTCTTTGCACGACGCGGCTGCGACGTAATTGCGGAGAGAACCCTCCGAGGGCTGTTCAAGGTAGGCGCAGCATATACAACGTAAGCGAAGCGTAGGCGAAGCAAGGTAGGCGAAGCAAGTCTCGTAATTAACTCTTTTGTAAGGCTGGTTACGCTGGCTCATTTAAAATTATTGAGTGCATCTGGCATGACCTGCAGTGGTTTACTGGCACGAGAATATTTCAGTTTGAAATATCGTCTTTTTTCTCGTCTGGAGTATCCAGACAGGTGCAAATGCTCAAATAACATCCCAATCATAATTAAATCTACTCTCTCCCTCTCTTTTTCCCGAAGACCAACTTCCGGCTACAAGAGCAAAGCAGGCAGAGGCCTTTGAGAATTAAACATCGCATTGCCAAAGGAACATCAAACCCACGACGACCATCGTCAGTAGTTTACAGGAGGAACCTTTGCTTGTGACGCATGCCATGGAACGGGCCAGGACGCCGCTGTTCTAGCGTGCAACAATATCATAGTGCGTGGGTGTCTAAGCTATCAAGGTGTATAGCATGGACGGAGTGAGAAGGAATTTATCAGTAAGTGAGAGCCAAAAACAGGATTGGTGTTGAGCAACCATTGCATCTCCTGACGCTGCTCGTTAGCAGCATGATTACGCGATAGCGAGCTTGCGCGACATCCCTGGTGTCTTCGTCGCTGTCGACCCCAGCACGCCGCACCGCAACGCAGACAAATGAGCGTCTCAACCACGAGTGTTGTAACGTCACCTGCAGGAAATGGGAGCTACGTGGAGCCGCCAAAGAACGTGGCCTGCTCCGAGATCGTATGCGCTCACATAGTTGCAAGAGCCACAAGCAAGACGAGCACCGGCAGCTGCTTTAGCATCGGGCAGGTTAGGAAGGCCCGGGAAAGGCCTGTTACTGAGCTTGAATTTCGGCTACAGGTTGCCGTAATTTTTAACAAGTTTGCCCCACTAACCACTATTATGAACAAAGGATTTTCCTCAACTACATCCATAAATTTTAATTCGTAAAAATATTGTATTTTTTAAGCAACTTGTATGTCTATATACACCCCCTGTTGTGAAGGCAGCTATTTCTAGTGCTTATTTTTATAAAACATGGTATCCGTTAATTGTAACTGGCTCAGAGAGGTAGCTTGGACGCCACAAGACGCACACGTTTTGATGTAGATGGAGCAATGTACGGTAAGCTGCAAGGAAGGCCAGTCAGAGGGAGGAAGAACAACTTTAACTTCCAAGTCGCGTGCTGCTGGGAACACTTTACCCCAAATACCGACCGCGAATCCGCAGGTAGGAAACATTTTGCTGATGAAGAGGCTTGTGTGGGGTGGTATAATCAGTGTTGGGGTTGCCGTAAGCAACAAAGAGGTGGTTCCAGCGTTACCGAAGAAGAAAGGCCAAAATTTCGGTAAAAATTCTCCTTTATTTTTGCAAATGTATGGGCATGCATTTAATTCCCTACGACTTTTATTTGGTGTTACCCGCCGCGGTGGCTCAGAGGTTTAGGCGTTGCGCTGCGGAGCTCGAGGTCGCGGGTTCGATTCCCGGCCGCGGCGGCCACTTTTCTGATGGAGGCGAAAAGTAAAAACGCCCGTGGTGTGTACGAGATTTCGCCACACGTTAAAGATACCCAGGTGGTCAAAATTAATCCGGAGCCCTCCACTAAGGCGCGCCTCATCGCCTGCGTTGCGTCGGCGCGATAAACCCTACCATCAATCAATCAATTTTATTTGGAGTTTTCAAACCTCTTTTCTCCCTCACTCCCTCCCTCCGTTCAAAATGGTCGTCCAGGTTATTTATGCTTCGCAAACAAACGCGAAGCGCAATGCTATTTCTGATGTGCCGCGATATAGAAACGTCGTATGTAGAAATACTCGCATAAAAATTCTGCACAACCGTTTTTTTGTGTGTGTGTGTGTGTGTGTGTGTGTGGGACAATAAAGACAGCCTGTTCGCTCGGTGCTTTGTTCTACGGTTGGCTTCCGAAACCGCCGCCACACTTTTATCGCTGGCTCGAAGTTTTGGCGTCGTCCGGGAGAACAGCGTTACGCCTGACGAAACCCTTCCAAGTCTATAAAGTGCGGATAAGCACGTTACAAAGCCAGGAAACTCGCACGTCATTGTTCGGGTGTTAGGATGACGGATCGACAGGCAGGAGGCATTTGCATTGAGATTTAGTTTCGGAAAAACGAACGTTTAACAAGGGAAAAGAAAAATAACTTTGAAGGGAACAGGAGTTTGAAATATTTATTGACACCGGGAAGATGAGCGTGGCGCACTGTTTCAAACAAAGAAAGAAACTGTGTGTGTGAAGGCAAAGGTGGCAGGCGGTGCGTTAAAATGATGGATTGAATGGGGAAGCACGAAGGAAGCACGCGAAAAGAACACTTAGCCGTGGAAAAAGAAACATAGAATGAAAGAAATGTTTTAAAACCCATAAAGTTAAATTATGCGATAAAGTTTGCTTACTGACCACTCACTGGAGATCTATCACACTTATTTAACTCGCTTAATTACAACTATATTGGATTCACAGAAAACCAGTAAGCGAGGCTTGGTTTCCCAGAGTTATGAGATAATTGAAACACTCAAACTTTAATCGGGTAGTGAGTTGTTTTAAAAGTTTTAAGTTTGCAACCCTCGCGCTGCTGTGAAATTACCATCGCCAAATTACCAGGTAGCAGGAACGTATTTTTAAACGGGTAAATGCACTCGATGGATTACTGAGGAATGGATCGCGTGACTCTTCTTCAACAAGCGCAACAAAAGACAAGCTTAGCACTTTCTTTGCTAATCTAGCATTTATTTTTGCCTTACTTTTATTGCAGGAAAAAAATCGTTTGTTTCGTTTTTCATGCGTTCAAGGTTGGCGCGATTAGCGGTTTAAGGGGGCGTTACGAGGGTTTTTCGGGGTTAGTGTTACACTCTAGTGGGGCAACCACGGAACTTTCTGCGTCTTGACCAACGTTTGGATCGAATGAAACTTTGAAACTTTGAAAGACGCCAGACAGAGCGACACCACACCCTTGTGAGCAACAAACAACGACTGAATCTATTTCGATAGTGCTGCTGCCTACTCAGCGAGCTCAAGGCGGATATACAGTGTTGCCAGATGGCTAGAAGAAAGAAGCCGAAGTTGGGTGTTTCTACAGGATCTCTTGAAGATTGTTTTTATCACTCGGTTTAACGCCCTTACCCACGGCAGCCTCAACTATGTAGGCGCCCAGGTTTCAGGGGAAAATAACAGTTCCAGACGACGCTCGTCCGGATGCTCCCAATACAGACAGTATTTCAAAAAATTGCCTCCATCTCCCCGCGAGGGAACCCTGGTGTGATGCGGCGCATCTGGGGGTTCAATTTGCGTTGCCATTGGGTTGAAGGAGAGGAGACCGCGGAGGAGAGTCTCGCATGCACGCACATGCGTACCGGAGCAGCTGTTAACGCAGCGTTAACGCAGCGAAGCGCGCGTCAATCAAGCGCGCCAGCTGTCGTTACGCTAATGCGCCGGAGTGAGAGTGTTGCACACGGCTGTGGGAGAGGCGATCGGAGGAGGGCTGCGGACGGACGCCGCCGCCGCCGACGACGACGCAGAAGGGACATGCCTCAGAGCAAGAGATGCACCGCATCTAAAAATTTAAATATTATGGCAGGAAAAAAAAAACGCTATGAGAATGATGCACGATGTATATAGATCATGTGAAGATTCATTTCCCCCATAAGGCTGCTTTTTTGACGTATTTGGGTGTGAGCTGACAAAACCGCGCCGTTAACGCTGCTGCTGGTGGTCTCATTTATGAAGTAGAGACGATGCACAAAAATGGACGCTAAATTTAAGCTGAATAAAAGATTATTAAGCAGAAGTTTTCTTCCTTCACATCAGTGTCAACCTGTTTAAAAGGTACTTTTCTACATAACCGCAGCAAGTAATAAATCAATAAATTCTGCTACGTTCTTTCCTACGTTTTCAGTCGTATTTTACGCCTTTTTTCGCACATGCAACTTGACCAACATTCATTCGGTCAGTGGGTTTTGGTTCGTAGTTAAATGCATATGAAGCGTTGCTATTGACATAAACAAAATTTACATGTGTTAATTCATAAGCGAGTGCTGATGCCTCATAAGCGAATACTGAAGTGTCGCAAAAAAAAAATGTAGTGCACGTTACTGTTTCACTCAACGCCAACTCGGTATGTTGATCGAAAGAAGCCACGTCCACGATAATAACAAAAAATGAGTGAAAGTGAAATAAAATAAGAATGCCTCGACAACTGGGACTGTGTAATCGCTGCACCACCTAAAGCTCAATAATTCGCACTAGTGTTCCGAGAAAGTAGCACGCGATGTAACACGCGATATCCTAATTACCCTCCTACCAGAAAACCTGCTCGTTTTAGTCTGTACTCCGAGCTCGTTAGTTCGATTCGCGCTTTAGCCCACTCCGCTGTAGCGTGCGTGATAAGAACAACGTATTTTGTGCCACGTGTCAGGGCGTTTGTTGGCACCTTCATCAATCACATCAGGTGTGCTTTAAACAAAAAGCCGCACAACACTAATACGTTGAGGAAAGACTGAGAAGAAAAACCACGCCCTTTAATTTTCCCCTTTTGGAACTGTATGCACTTTAGGTGCCAAGCGTTTTGTTAAGAGAGTATAGAACATTTTCTCCACAAATGTCCGAGCACGAAGACTCTTTATATGAACAATTTCTCTTGAAACATTCATATGATGATTGGGCGTACTATGCTTGGCTGCTAAAAGTACTCTGCACGTATACGTGCGGGTGAACATCTCGAAGTTCCCTGTCCCTCGAGTTTATTGCACTCCATACGCCACGCCGCTGAGGAATTACACCTAAGGCCAAAAAATATAGATGGTTAGTGAGTTAATTTGATCTTCAACCTTATGTATAGCGATTATATCTCTAGTGTACGCGCACCTTAGGACGAGCATTTTATCGCAGTAATTATATTTTGTATTCTGACGAAGCAGAAATTGACGCCAAGAAACCGGCTAATGTCCAGCAAGGAATACGCGTGGATTACAAAAGCTTCTTAGCAATTCATCCGTGACTGTAAGTGCGGGGTACGCACGAAGCAGGAGCCAAGAACATGTCGTCAATAGGGGGTTGGACGGAGGATTCGGACGAAAAAAATTCTACCACCTCCGTAATTGTGAGACGAAAACGGACAAAACAGAGGATCTGGCATTATTTACTAGCTTTAAATTGGCTTTCCTTTCCTTTTCTGCCCCCTTTCCTACGAGAAAGATGGCTAAAAAGGTTGAGTTTTCTTCATAAAATCTGAGTTAAATCAAAGTTCTGAATATACCTCCTAAAGCCCAAAATCCAAACTGCCAAAGTCCGAGGCCGAAGTCCACTTCAACTCAGCCAAAGGCCGAATCCAACGCCGCGCTACGAACCTAAAGGGAATTCTGTGCACCCCAAATGTGGTGATAGCGATATCGCATAGACGCTGGTTTCATAACGCGGGGGACCCAGGTTTGATATCGACCACGGAAGCGTTTTTTCTTGAGGCGTGCACTCCCAACACCTGCTTGTGGGCTCCTGGGCTCCTCGCCACTTTCTTCCTATCCACTTCGCTGGGCGGAGTTTTCTGTTAACGATCGCGACGGGCAGAGCTCCGGCTTAAACAGCTCCACAGTTAAAATGAGGCTTGCCCTCAACTCGATGCTGCGCGGTCGGTAACACGCACGCACGTCGCGAGGAGAGAGAGAGAGAGAGAGAGAGAGAGAGAGAGAGAGAGAGAGAGAGAGAGAGAGAGAGAGAGAGAGAGAGAGAGAGAGAGAGAGAGAGTAAATTTTATTTCAGGCTCAGTCGGTGCTTATCTGGGCATCCCTATCCCAGGCTGTCTCCCGAGATGCAGAGATCCAGCACTTCTTCATGTGGGTTCACAAAACGAGCTGGTCAGGAAAGGAGGTAGCCTGAATCAGCCAGCTGGGACTCGGAAGAATGCTCTGCTTTGTATCTGCGTGGACTGCGGATATTTGTTAAATCCTAGAGGGCATTCCCAAAGTACGTGACTGGCATTGGCGTAGCTCCCGCATCAGTTGCAAGGTGGTGATTTGTGCCCGGGAAAATAAGGGATGTGTAATTCTGTCGGGGGGGCGAGGTCGACGGGAAAAGAACAACAAAGAACGAAAAGCAGCTTCAATTCTGTGCTTGATAATTTAAAATATTCTCTTACAGCTTTGCAATAATGACGTCGGAAGAATCCCACAGGGTGAAGCCAGATATGCTGAGTTTGGCAAACAAGAAAAAAGCTGGCGGTGCCAAGTTAGGGTCCCACAAATTTTCCGTAAAATTCGACATGTCGAATAAACGCATTCTACATGAGCTGCATGGACGCGAAAGCTCGTCCACGCATATTCGCAGCACGCAAGCTACGTACCATCTGTGCGTGATTGACGTTTGAAATACCCCGCAAGCATCACCCCACGACCCCTGACCTGGATTTTAGACAGGCCGCTGCTTCGCCCAGGTTTCCTTACGACACTTCCGAATAAGAATCGGCGCCGCGCAGTCAAAACACAGACATACGGACGGCGCTGGCCTTCATTCGTGTTCTTTTCTCCCGTCTCGTTTCCTTAATCGAGGGCGCAATAAGGCTACGGCACGAATCGTGTCAAATTCGCCTCATTTCTGCGAATAAGTGCGTCCCTTAATTCGTGTCCTCAATCTCGGCTCCTTATAGCCGCTCGACTCCTCCCGCCCCTATCTTCGCTAATGCCAGGGAGAAATCATCGGCGATGCGAGTGATTTTAAGCCCCTCCTGGATTGGACGCACGCGAGCGAATGTCGCCCGATGGGGTCCGGGCCACCTAGCGACAGCGGCCGGGCCGGGGAAGGAGAAAGGTGCGACGAGTGGCGCACGAACCGTACGAAAAGTGGGGGAAAGGATCGAAGCGAGGGCGAAGGACGAAGAGAAGGAATTATTCAAATTAGCGCTCATTACGAGATTCAAACGACCGCGTTCTCGCCGCTAAAGAACCGGGGCCATCAGCCGACTGCACCCCCCCCCCCCCCTTCTTCGTGTTAACCTTTAAACGCCCTCCCGCCCCTTCACGCTGCCTTCTGCACCACCCAGGTAACGAGGACGCCTCCATGGAGCGTGGAGGTAAGGAGGCAAAGCACCAAACCATATTTACCCGAAACCAAAGAAAACCTTGGGGAGTACGTAGTTAGCAGTAATGCGAAAAGAAAGCTGCATCAGGTTAAAAATGCTCGGTAGAAAAACAAACCCTACATGCGTCGTGTTCTTGGGTGTTGGCCTTGCACACAGGTGGTGTAGACACGCTACCCCTTCTCACCCTCTATCTCTACCTGCCATCTCTCTTTCTTTCCCTCTCTTGCTGGTGCCTTCTTTGTCATCGAGGTGAATTAATCCCCGTTCCGTGGCAGCAGCTCTGGGCACGTCTAATTATACCTTCCTGTTCGAAGGACACCCGATATTCCGAAAAAGAAAGAAAAACACAATGCGTCAATGCGTGCGCCTAACTTGATGTATTTCGCTTTATCTGAAGCCCTGTGTTTAGGTGTTGCTTCTAAATGAAGAACGAAATAATGCCTGACTTTCTTTCGCGCTCCACCGTGCCTAATGCCACAGATGGAGCTTCGAGAGAATTTGAGAGTAGGAGGACAGCGGCGATCGAAGAAACAACACAGGTCTCTCTCCTTCTCTCTCTCCTTCTCTCCCTCCCTCTCTCTCTCTCTCTCTCTCTCTCTCTCTCTCTCTCTCTCTCTCACACACACATACACACACACGCACACGCACACATGCACGCACACACGCACACCACACACACACACAGACACGCACGCACGCACGCACGCACGCACGCACACACACACACACACACAGAGAGAGAGAGAGAGAGAGAGAGAGAGAGAGAGAGAGAGAGAGAGAGAGAGAGAGAGAGGAGAGAGAGAGAGAGAGAGAGATACCACCCGTCAACAACTCTCAGGAAGGCGTTGGGGATGCGGCTCCTTTCTTTTTTGTGTAAAAATAAGAACTTTTAAAAGCTAGGAGAGACAGCAAAGGAACCAAAATAGGCACTTCAAATAGGCTCTAATGTACACAATTTTAGAAAACGTCCGATGCTCTACGAAGAGCAAGTTACAGAAGCGGCTGTATTCCTCTCCATTTGCTTCTGCAGGCATATTATTTTTATGTCGCTCGAAGCCCAAGGCCGTGTTCGTGTCACGGTAGCGTAACAGACCCCGACGAGTGAAGTGCTCCCGACAAGGACTCATTGGCGGATCCAGAGAGGGAAAGAGAGGGGTGGGAGTTCGTATGTCCCGAACCCCCTTAATTTTTGTATTTACACTCCCAAGAAGATGGCCCCTCAGGTCGTAGAAAACGTCTAGCTAATAATTTTTATCAAATTCTTTTATTATTGGTTCACCAAAATTTCGGTGAATTAAAGGGCTATTATTTCCACCCTCTCCTCATCTTTATCACCATATCATCATCATCATCATCATCATCATCATCGTCGTCGTCGACGTCGTCACTGATGAAGCTGGCTCCTCCCACAGCAAAAACCTGGATCCGTTCCTGAGAGGACGACAAGCTCAGTTCACAGCCACTGGGGTAAAAAAAATTCGCCGTCATCGTAAAAAAGTCGAAGTGGCGCTAACTACACTTACAAAGCGCAGAGACACAATTACATAACAATTAATACGCCAAAAATGGAAGGAACAGCTGTTTCAGCAGACCAATTGCAAACCGCGCACGTGACCTGATATTGGGGATGTTGATCCCGCCCGGAGCACATTTTAAAGGGACACTGAAGTGAATGTGTCAAGCTCCCGTTTTTGCTTGCACTGCGTAGACTGGCTCAAATTAGCACACTTTTCATCGTTTATTCGGTTGACAAATCGGTAATTATTTTACAAAGTGCGAAAGAAGAAAAACTACCATGCGCGGTTTGCGGCGGCCGCACCAACTAAAGCTGTGACGTTAGAAGGAGCGGACACCGTGATTGGACGATGCCAAGGTGAGCAACCAAACAAGTTTCGGTTTCGGTTTCGGTTCTGTAAAACACAACCGTTGGCGTTGTTGGATGGGCATTCTCATAACTCAGTAATCATCGTACCGCGCTTCTGCCATGTTGTCAGCTGTAAAAATGCATAAGATAAGCCTCCTAGGACGGATCGGAATCGTAGCATTCACTAGCCGAAACCGACGCAGTGCATGAACGCCCTCCGCGTACCCGCAGACGCCCAAATGTCATGCGCTTTTCCCCCATATTTGGAGCTTCCCTCCCTCATGCCTGTGTCGTAAAAAGCGTGTTCGCACCAGGCCAAGGGGTCTGTTCATTC
>NW_027526335.1:80714503-80755068 GCF_048455015.1 Haemaphysalis longicornis
AAGCCACCGTCAGAGCTGCAAGTTCGGTAGCCGTAGTTGACCACCATCAGTGCCATTCTCAGTCACAAAAAGAGTCACTTATTCAAAACATTAGGGCTAACCGTCGACACCGAGCCGAAATAACAACAAACAAACCCCCTCCGTTAAATAGATAAGACGAGTAGGTCGAAGTTGAATGTTGACCTTCCTTAACCTCTCGACTGTGTCTCTTCGCCCGGAAGACAAATATAGAGACGTCAAAACAACGAAACCAGCTAAACCTCATCTGCAAGGCGCGAAGATTTTTGGAGCCCTCAGAGCCGCTTTGACCGCTTCGCTGGCTTCGGCGTCAGCGTGTCGGCTCAATCGCTAATCGTCATGTTCCTCGAAAGAAAGGGTCGTTGCTCGTGGGTCATGAGCAAAACGCGTCAAAAAAGATTCTCTCCGTGAAAACAGGGGCCTGACTAATGGTCAATAAATACATCAGGCGCCAAATATATCTAGCAAGTACCAAAGAGCCCGCTTTGCTAACTCTAGCTATGCCGTTTTGCGGTCGGGCGGGATGGCAGATACTGTTAACGAAACAAAAAAACAAAAAACGCCTGTCCTTAAACCGTTTATCTTACGAAGATAGAGTATGTAGTATACACTTCTCATCTCCTTAGTAACCATCAGAAAGAACTCACATAATATTGTATTCAAAAACTTGTACTGAAATAATATCATCCCTCGGTAACTTACCAATAGAATCTGCTTGTTGCTTATCGTCAATGACCTAATTTTCTCGTTTATTTTCTTGTGTGTGGGAGGGGGGGGGGGGGAAGGTTGGTGGAGGCTAGGAGGGAGAATGGAAGTGTTTTGTACAACACTGCTTGGCTTTTGTAAGCTCAGGGGTGTTGTATCTTTGCGGTCGCCCAAAAGGCTTTTGTCTCGTGCAATTACCACTAATGCTGCGCTAAATGGCACCAAGGTCTCCAGCGTAAACACAGTCGGGGAAAAGACCTTCGCGCTGTTCCTTGTTATCGGATACGTTTTTTTTTTTTTTTTGCTGCTGGGACATCGATAAAGAAAGTAAGCATGAACTGTATCGAGGGAAGCACTAGAGGTTAAGAGCATCAACTACAGCAAAACAAAAAGAAAACACAAGTAAGTTCTTCCAGTGCTTCAATCTTTCTAGGCTCGAAGTGAATGCAAAAAAAAAAAAGAGACAAAACTTGATAAGTCGGCGAACCCTGTTCTCTATACAGCAGCTGATATCTTTGGAAACACCGGAAGAAGTCAAGACCATCAATTTCCTCTTCTATAGCTCCTGCTCGGCATTGAATTTTGCTTGCCCGGTGTCTACTGCAAACACAACGTCTTGGTGAAAGACATTTTAAAAACGCTCCGCCGTAATTGATCACGCAAGCCGAAACTTCGAGATAAAAACACAAAAAGCAGTTAGCCTTTTTGTACAGGAAAATACTTCACAGGTCCACAGACAGCCCGTATTCAGCCCGTCTTGTTCCAGTCATCTTCTTCTTTAAGAGAGTTTGCCTTGAAGAAGCGCAATAATTTATTCATCTCCCTTTTGTGATGCCAGAAGTAAACTGAAAAAGAAGCTGGAGGAAGAGCAGTGATTGGCCACGACAGGAAAAGACGGTAATTACTTTTGTGTGGTTTCCTCTCGAACGAAACACCGATGCAAGCAGACCAGCTACGCGCGATCCTACGAAGGGAGCAGCTATTAGTGATCCTTCGACTCTTACTACCACAAAGGGGCAGTCTCAGCAGAAAATCTCACCAGATACACGCGCATATACGGAAGAAAAATCTACGCAAAGAAACAAAGACCACTGACACGCTCACCAAAGGTAAGTGGACATGAATCATTACCCCAAGCTGTTCAGTTTTAATAATGCAGCTTTTACACAGAAAGAAAAACAAATGACAACGTTCGATGCGTAAAAAAAATTAAAGGCTGCCTTTTCTGGCGCGGTTGAGAACTTCAGTGCGTAGCTCGAAGGAGCCCTTCGGAGTTCCAGCAACAAACACAAAAAAGAGAGTTTGTGAAAAAAAATGATTATGATGAAAAAAGGCTATTATGCAGCTTTTCCTAATGAACCTGGTCGGCAGTTTCGGATCCCAGGTTAACCACGAGAACGAAAAAGGAGGGAGGCTGCTTTTGTTTTGCGGCGAAAAAAAATCTATTTAACTTCCTCTTGACCTCCCGCTCATCAAAGCTTTTTCCAATTTTTTTTTTCTTTTCGTCTTCTAGGCACGGTGTCGTCCAGTGCGGCTCTTTTGTTCGTGCCGGTCGTCCCAGCAGGCCCCGCTCGCGGGCGTCGCATTGTGCTGACGACTACGGGGCGGTTTCTGAAGACAACCGAAAAAAAAAATGCGGGAACAAAGAGACGCTTTGCCCCGAGAGCGTTTTTAACCCGGCAACTTCTAGCTCGCCTCAAAAGGGAACACACAGGGTCCAGATGAGACGGAAACAAAGAAAGCGGGAGGAAATCAATTTAAGGTAAGGACAAATAAATAAAACGCACAAGCAAAAATAGCGGTTAGTGCTGAGGCTGTATTGTTTTCCCTTCAAGCTCAGGGCTCGAGCCACTTTTGAATGCAGGGCCGTCATCGCTGCATTTTTGTTTTCGACAATTTAACATGGGAGAGAAAAGAAGAACAGCTAAAAGCTGCAATCATGTTCCCCTCCTTTCAGTGAAGCCATTTTTTTTTTGTTATTTTACACATTATTTTATCAGCCGTCCGTGCGTCGTCGAAAAGAGCTTATGTTCGTCATCTTTCACGAAAGGAAAAGTTGTGCGACTTAAGCAGCTTCTGAAATTCTGCTTAAAGCGGCGTGAATGAGGCGCGAGGATTAGCTTCGCGAATGGAACAATTTGTGCCACAAGCGCGGCGCATTGAACTGCTACATTTTCTCGGGCTCTTTTACGTATTTTCTTTTTTTCTATTCTGATTTGGGATGCAATTGCCGGCTTCGAGTTACACGAAGCGCCTGTCGACCAGGCATGCAGATGGGCAAGGTGATTTTCAAGCGAAATTACTTAGTAAACAACGGAAAAAGGCATTGATGATAAAAAAAATGAGGTACTGGACACGGTATAATTACACCCCTGCCACACAGGCACTTTCAATCCGGATTGAAGCGAAGCGCGATTGACTTTTCGAGCGCGATCGACGCACCGCCGCTGCTACACGGCACGTTCCGATCCCGATCGAGAAGTTGCACCGGTTGCACTCACGTACGTCAGGTGGTGCTAAAAATTAATGCACCTCGCGACCGGCGTTTGGTAACTTTGCGCGCTCGTAGTTCTGCGGAACTATATAAATGTTACTGCAGGGTGGGTAAAGTTATTTGACACAATTGGTGGCGTTAGTTGACGTTGTCACCTTCTGTGCCATTACTCAGCGAGGACGAGAGTATCACCACTTTCGCCTGATCGCGCTTGGAAACCCCAATCGCGCCTGAGAGGATTGAGTTCGAGCGGGATCGGGCTCGATCGTTATTGACAATGCCGTGTAGCAGCGCCCGATCCGGATTGACTTGATCGCGATTGAAAGTGCCCGTGTGACGAGGGTATTACTGACCTTCAGAGTAAGAAAGACGGGGTTTGTGAAGCCGTGCTGTATTGGCCGCGAGGGCCAGCACTGGAGCGATCGGTGGTGCGATCGTTTTGACGTCACTTGTAGGACCCGTTCCTGCCTTGCTGCGTATTTGGCTTACGCGTGCGTGACATTTCGTTTAGGACGCGCTTTCTAAGTGTATTTTCGTGTTACTTTTCGGCGTTTGAAGTTAATTATCAGTGCGTGAAGCGTAGTTTGACCTCATGGGGACATTCTAACCGTGTCAACCATGGCAGGCTGCCCGCAAACGACTTGAGCGTGGTGGTGTATGCGGACGTATGTGACCGTACCCGGTGTAAGCGTAAGCCGTCGCTCGTTTCCCCGGTCAACATTTAGCTCGGCTACGACGATCACCGAACTAAATATCTAGATTTCGCTTGTCATTCGCAAGAAATAAATGAAGCAAGAAATCATGAAGCTTTTACTGCTCGCAGAAACGCTCTGCACCCACGTCCGCCGGGCCTGCCCGCCGGCGGCTCGAACCGACGCAGGTCGCGACAGCAACACCTTGCCGCTTTTTAAAATCACACTGATCGCGGAAAAGAAGTTCCACCTTCGCGAAAGTGGATGTTAGTGTGGTGAAAAATTGTGCTACGTAGTGTCATCAGTTGTGATTTTCAAAGCGATGCTCAAATACTGCCGCGATCTACGCCGACCGGCCGCGGACGTCGGTCCTGGAACCGCCGGCCCGTTCATGCACGGTGCGGCGAGCGGCCGATGGGTGCGATACCTGCCCGCGAAAATCGGCCGATGCCGTGGCAGTTATTTTGATCATCGATCGCTTAAATCGCAGTCACCACGGATACAAGCTTCAACATACAAGAAAGGGGGTGACAGTGTGGTGAAAAGTTGTGTTGGAGACTGCCATTCGCGACTGCAAGGAAAGCGGCGATGAATTAACTGCCGCGACACTAACCCTAAAGTTCCCAACATCGGACTTTGCGCATCCGAAACCGGCGGCGAGCTAGCTGTTGGAGAAGACCCTCTTCTAAAACTCGCCGCTCGCAAGCGTGTTGCTTTGGGTTCCCCTAACTTCTTGGGCCTTGCAACGCTTCGATCCCCTATTCTTGAACTCCCATTACCCCACGACGTGCTTCGCCTCGTACACAACCGCGCCTTGTGTGACCAGTCGTGAGTTCTCGAACTTGATGCTAGAGAAAGGCGCGTGGTCATTGTAACATAACCACGTCTAAACCCACTCGAAGGCGTTGAAAACTCGCGTTAATACCATTCGTACATTGCAGACAAGTTGTCGCGAAAAGTAAACATAGCAGCATATAGAGTACTACTGATCGTTAATGAAATAACGACATAAATATAAAAAAAAAACGTGGAGGGAAATAGGCACTGCTTAAGCCAAAGTGCAGATCGTACCAGCACTTTTAAGCATGTGCGGCGAAGCAATCCGCTCGCTGGTCTCATGTAGTCATTCATTTACCAGGCAATGCGCGCAGTACGCGTGGTGAGATCACAACTGAGCGGCACGTTTCCGTCGCTGTTGCGAGGTCTATTTTCTTTGCGCACACAGTTTCGGGCATGTCACGTCGCAAGTATTTAATAATGAATTAACAGCGTACTTTTCTCGACAATAATTGCATCGTCTTTGGCGTTACCTGGTCGCGTACGAGCTGATGGTGGTGATGGTGGCGAGTGTTCCTTGCTTCAAGACATTTAGTTTATAGTATGACGTTTGGGCGCTACAACTCTTTCTGCTTTCACTCAAGCGGGGTCGAAGCGCAGTCGCAAGGCTAATTACCTCATTTTGCTTGGGCGTTACTGCCCTCAACTGCCCGAATACAACATCTGAAAATACAGAAGTGCGGAAACAAGTTGGCCTGTATCGGTCGATCACAGTGGCGACAATGTAAACCTTCTATCTGTGGTAAGTGCAGTAATTTACAAATGCACCAAACGTTAAGAGCCTCAATACGAGTACTGCATACATAACCCCCCCCCCCCCCCCCTACGCCTTGTGACTTCAAAAATTGAATGAAAGATTGAAATTTGCGGAGATCCTTTCACTTGAAAACACAACTGCACAAGTAAAGAAACATTAGAGATCCCTCTGAAGGTGGCTCAGGAGGTGCGAATCATCATCACTACCATAATCGTCATCATCATCATCACAATCATCATCATCGTCGTCGTCGTCGTCTTCCTCTCTGTGTCCAGTGCCCTGTAATTAGACAAGAAACTTTTTCCTCTCCTCCAACCACTCACGATTAGGCGATCCCCTGATTGGGTATGAGCCGTACTCGAAGGAACAACAACAGCAGCAACAACAAGAGCAACACTGCAGGGCGAACGCCTCTAAAGTGTTCCTCCGGTCCTTCCTGTCAATGTCTTGCGTATATATTCACTCAATCGCGCAAAGGTACTAGCCGACAGGAATCGTTTGTCGCGTTCGTCAAATTGAGTCTGCATATAAAACTCCGCCGAGTTCATTTCCACGAGTATCAATTTATTCTGAAGCACACTTTGGCTAATTGAATGAGCATAGACAAGAACATATGAAACTGACGACCGGTCGGCTCAATCGCAGCTAACTCGCCGAAACCGCTGAAGGGTGTGCCGCAGTTACCGACGGCCGTGGTGTAGTTAATCCCAGTGATCGGGAGAGTCGGGCCATGTTGACGGTTTTGGTTCGGTTTGCTTAGCGAAAGAACCCTTCGCTCTACTATCCATCGCTTGGCTGCGCTCACGGCTAAGTGATCGAGAGAACAGAGTGCCCGCGGAGTGTCTCCAGCAAGAGCTTCATCACAGCCCTTTTTCTAGTTTTTTCCGTCCTCGTAAACTGGATTGGAGCTAAGCCGACTGCATCGGAGGCGCGACGTTCTCTTAGCAGCCATCTCGTGCCCCTCCTCCCCACGTCCTCACGCGAAAGTTCTTTTTTCTGTGTTGTGTGCAGTTATCCCCCATCTTCTCCAACAGATGCTGCTTTGCTACGGAAAGAGAACTGGTATTCATGTCTTTTGTAAAACCCAACCTAATACACAATTTTATTTACAAAGAAGTCGGTGCAGCTTGCACTAGTGGTGCAAGGCTGAAGGAGCAGCAGAGCTGGGGTCGACTAAACTTCTCCCGCACTGACAGCGGACACCAGGAGAGAGGGAGCAGCGGGACTCCAGCAGTGCAAAGCCGCCTTGGGCAGCACTGTAAAGCAAATGCCATTAAATATGTACAGTGTTTTATTCAGTAGCAGTCGTAGTCGTCTTCCGAAGGCCCAGCCGCGTAGGGCAGATCCTCTTGTAGCGTGCCCTCGCCACGGTAGATGACCGCATCTTCGTCAGCTGGCCTGGTGGCCGTCTCCACGTGTGTATTGGGAAGGGATGACTTGACAGATTCGTGTCATCGTCTTCGGCGCGTAGGACTCGTGGCGCGCCGGTCGCTACGCAACGACGACAACGACGAAGGCGGGAGCTCTTAATGCGGTGTAAGCCCACGCGCAACCCTGGACGACGCCGCGAGGCACGTGATCACGTGCGCTCGGGGTTTTATGCCAACGCCGCCGGATGGATTTGTGTCGGTCTAAACAGCTTTGCTGTTAAAAACGCCCCCAGTTGCGCACTTACGTTCAGCCCCAAACGTGCCCCAACGGTGGGTAAGCAACGCTGACAGGTATTAACTGTTCCATCAGCACTAGCGTGTTGTAGATTCAAGTTAAAATATATATATATATATATATATATGAGCTCGGCCCGAAAAACGACAGCACCCGTCACCACATAAATGAATTGCTAGGGTTTAAGTAATAAAACAGTTCGCGATCGAGAACGGGTAACACCGCCCTTCAAAGCGCGACCGGAAAAATCAGCAACTCCATGAATAAACATCGCCGTCAAAACTCACAACGTAAAGCCAAAAACCGTGTCTGCGCAGACACCACCTGAACAGCAGAAGAAAAGCGAAACCTTTTCACCGGTAGGTCCACTGTCTCACCGGCGCGAAACATCGCGCTGCGTTAATCTCAGCTTACGAGGCGCTAAACAGGGAAAAAAAAATCACTTTGCGAAGCCCAGTTCTGCGCTACAAATTTTCGCGTTGGCTGTCGAGGCAACGATGGCGCTTACCACAGCGCCCAAGCTCACGTATACGTTATACAGACAGGCTTAAGCACGTTCGGCTTTGCGCTTATTATTCCCCCCGTCTTGCGAGGTCGCCGAAATCGCCGGCGCTGCAGCCGTGCCACGCAACAGACGCCTCTCACCGCTTTAAGCCACCGCCCCCCCAATAAAACAAAACAGAAACAAAACAAAACACGCGCACGCAGATCTCTCTTCGCCTCTGTTTTAGTTTCCGACAGATGAGCGTTACCGAGCGTACGCACACGCACTTACAGGCACGCAAGCACGCGCAAAGCAAAAGAAAACGATGGCGAGGTGACCGACACCAATATCGACAGAACCACCAACGCGAACTTCGCGTGAGTGGCGCTTTTCGTCGTGCCTGGTATACGAGTACGCCTCCCCAGCGAACGTGGCGCAGACGAGCGTGTTCTCCACTCGTCAAAACAACACCCGCTACATTGAAGCATAGGCAGAAAAAAAAAAAAGAAAAGAAAGTGTGACGGCTATCTCAGCCTGCAACACCTCAGTTCATTCGTTTCTTTTCTTCGAGGTTAAAGTGAGCGGAGAGCTGGAGTTTGAACTACACGTTTGTATCATCAGTTTTCTTTTTTTTTCTTTTGCGCAGAATTGATACAAAATATGTCCTTAAAAATAGGCGATGAAAAGGGGTTGCGAAAGAGACGTGAGTGTTAGGGAGTGTTGTGACGTCTTCGCTGCTCTTACGAGCTGCGGCAGGAGGTGACAGAGCAGCATCATCAACACGAGAGGCATGACCCAATGCTAGCGGAAGAAAAGGGACATCCAGAAAAAAAGATTACCCAGTACAAAACCGAACCTGACACAAAGCAAATTCCAACGCTCATTCGCTCGCTCTTGCTTTCTTGAGCACGGCGCGCGGCAAGCTGTATACCGCGGCGTTGCAAGGCGGCGGCACAACCGTCGAGCCTGGCAAGAGAAAAGAAGTTATCACCGCCAAACACGAATTCCTGAGACTGCGTCGCGCGTTTCTCGCTCTCGCTCGCTTTGTTCCTCGCGCTGTTCGGGGGTGCGGGATGCGCCGAAAAGGCTCCAATTCTAGGGCGTTTTCTTTTTGGCGCCGTTTGCTTGTCTCCGGTGCGCACGGGAGCAGGTTCTGCACCGTGCGTATAGCTGCTGGCGCAGGCTGAACGCTCTCCTTCTCCGGTGTGAGGTGGGCCCGCTATCGCCTTTCGGCAGAGTTCAACGATTTAGGTCGTGCCCCTTGTCTTTTTCTTCATTCGCCCTTCTCTTGCCGTCGGTCTGAGGCCTGCAGCCGCGGATAGCGCTGCGTGCCGTTTGCGCGTTTTCGACAATTCCGCGCCGTCATCGACGCGCCCAGCGCCTCTTTTTATTCCTCTCCTGCCGCATCCCTCTAGACTCGTTTTAAATTGCGCGCGCTGCTCCCGTTTGCAGGAGCTGTTTGTATTCTTCCAATTCTCATTGTTCTTTCCGAGTTCCGCTGGGAAAGAAAGAAGGTCGTCTAAACGTAAAGAAAGCGAAAACATTCGCTGAGCTCCTGCGCACTTTGAGAGAACGCGCTGAGCTCGAAGCATGGTTGCCGTTGCTTCCACGGCTCATAGTAACACGAATAGCCTCCGTTTGTTATCTCACTTTTTTCGAGCAAATCTTTAGAGCGGAGGCTTCGAGGAACGATGTGTGATGAGATTTGAATTGGCAGCCATTACGGTGCCCGGACAAAAGGTGCAGTTGTCGTTGCTAATGAGGTCGTTTGGGCTTCGCGTTGAGCGCACGCGCGACAAACGAGACAAAAGCGCGCGTTAAAAGGAACGGTCACGGAATTGCTCTCGCGCGACAGAAGAAAGGTGCATGAACTGCGTTTCCTTCGTTTTTATTTTTAAATTTCCGGAGCCTTGACTAGGGTAAAGTGAAGAAGGACTGCACCATACTAACTCAAACTAAACGCGAAGTTGACGGCAATTTAGAAAGGTTGGCTTTCGTGCTCTCAGACTCCAAGTACAAGTATTGTTGTATGTGCTCCTCGTCGAGAGCTAGTGAGTGTAAAATGGTGTCGGGCATGTAATCTGTTCAAGCTAAACTTAAAAATCTACTGTACCCTAGTTTTTACACGCCTTAAATATTTTTATCGTCATTGTTCGCCACTCTCGACCACTAAATCTGGCACTGTGCCGCAGTTTCTTTGTACCGCCCCTATGCCACGTGTTGCCACTAAAAATGTCCTCCCCCCTCCCCCCTTTCGAAGGCTACTTTTCTCATAGCCCTCGGGTTTTCGGCTTACAGAATGGTCTATCAAGATTAGTGTAAACCGTGGTCACCCCGGTCGTAATATTTGACCTGACTGGACTAATTTGATCCCAACCCTAGCCTGGCTCTGCTGATGGCAGTGATCTTTTCTATGGCGTTCAAGGATCCACCATTTGGCTACTCGGATACTCCTCCCTGCCTCTTCCCCCTCTTCCGGTATTTTAGTCGCATGCCCTTCCCTTTGAAGCAAAGAATTACATCAACAAAAACAACATCAAAAATGACAATAGCTTAAAAATGGCAGATGAGTATCGGATTGTATAATGCGAAATTGGTCGCAGCTTCAGGGTAGCCCGGAGACATTGCGACGAGATGAGTACAGCAAGGTGACGTTCTAACGACACTGCATCAATATGGAGACTACATTACGCTATCATTGCCAAGCACAGCAGCGAGTGACGAAACATACTAAATGCGGGGAGTATTTCTAATTGAGTGGCATTGATACGATCAACCCTAAACATCGTCGCTAGAACAGCCAACGCCATGAAACACGTAAGAAGGCTATTGAGCATCACGTAGCCCTTTCCGCAAGTTTAATGCTTTTAGTAGCACTAGGTTCCCAGGGTGAGCTGATATGACTACCAAGTGACGTCACTAGAAGTGAAGGGAGACAGCAAACTCGGCGTATATAGTGTCGAGAAAAATGAAGGAAGCTCACACTAAGACTTAAGACTCGAAGGTAGCGAAGCTGCACGCCACCTTCATAACCATCACGACGTTTTAAGACCCCGATTCCCGCCGATTTGCTTCATCTCCGCTGCCGCAACAACTTTTACTTCATCTTTTTTTTTTTTTTTTTTGCTATAACGGCGAAGAAGAAGCAAATCGTGTTCTGTCACGTGTTCTGTGCCGAGCGGGTTGCGTGATTCCTCTCCCCACAGTCTCAGCCGAGTGAGCAAGCCGTTTCGCTCTCGGGTACTAACTTACGGTCGTAGGCTAGTGGGTAAGATGACTGACTCCTAACTCCGTTTATCTAGCCGGCGCCGGTTATTTCTCTTCTTCATACTGTTATACTGAGTTTCGAGAAAGCCGGAATCAGCGAATTGTTACGCATGTTCATTGTTTAGAAAAAGGAAGCCCTAGGCTGAGGATGGATTGTTGGGACTAAGACAGAAGCGACTAGAAGTGTATAAGCGAGAGGTCTTCATCCTGCACTGGGCATAAATAAGCCGGTGATAATATTAATGGCCGTATGACCGCAAACATTGCATTTAACGAGACGCTGGCATCATCGCAAAACCAGAACATTCCCGGATTTCAAACAGAATGCAGTGGCGTTAAGTTTTCATATATTTTTACAAGTGAAGGTGTTAATTCTTCCGTGGCGCCAATGTATTCACTAAGTTATCAGCGCCGCTGTTGTAATCTTTCGACGAAAGCTTTAGAAGCGTTGTTTGCAGCGTCATCTCGAAAGGTGCAATATAGATTTCATTACATAGGTGCAACGCACGTCATTTTCTTTTTAGAAAAATAGAATAAACATGTTGCCAAGCGCACGTTTGCAAGAACGCAGAAAGCTCTGAGCGCACGTAAATATGTTCGTGTTCTAATTAATCACTTTAATGCGTGAGCATTCCTTGCTGAGTACCCCATCCACAAAAAAATGTACTGTTATATATCTGCACCAGAATTCATAACTGGGCAAATTGGCACTACATATAGTTATTAGCGTGTACATTTATATTGCTCGACGAAAAAGAAAAAGAAAAAGAAAAAAAGACGCAGCTTGTGCAGCTAACCCTCGATATGCAAACGAAAGCTTGTCTTAGCCTGGTGAATTTTTGGTTTCACTTGGTTAATGTTTGAATTAGCTGTAATTATTATTCTTATCGTCCAAAGCCTGCTTTTGTCTACGGCTGTGGTCCCGCTTCCGGAATTCTCCGAGCCCAACGGCTCGCCGGGCGACATCCGCCGGATGGTCTGACACCGCTTGTTGACGACGGCTCAAAGCCTCCAGCTCCTGCGCAACGCCCAGAGAAGACGGCCCGGCCTCAATCTCATTTATGGCACCGCGCGCAAGCCGAGCTTGCAACGACGCTGCGAATCACGTGGTCAGGCATGAACTAGTTGCGGAGAGCGCATGCGCCGAGCCGGCAGCGGCGGCAGAAGCGGCGAACGCGGCCGTCGGCGGAGCTCTGCCTTGCGGGTGGTGTGATGCGTTGCTAAGTATACGGCGCAGCTTCAGTCAAATGAAGGTCGAAATTACCACGAAGGCGAAACCACTCGACGAGATTGTGTAAAGGTTTGTTTTAAAACAAGAATCTGTAAAATCACTAACAATATACCGAAGGTCTATATAATCCAGTACCCTCACGTTATTAGGACAAAAATAAAAAAAAAAGTATCAGAAAGAAACTGAAACATAAAAACAAGGTCCACTAAAATTTACCAACAGTGTAACGCCTTCTATTTGTACAAAAAATTCATAATCGGAGAAATATTACATTTATTGGTTGTAATTGGGCAAATGTAGGGTCGAAGGAAACAACAAAGATAAAAATACAAAAAAAGACAGAAAGACAAGAATAAAAACATACCAGAAAGAAACTGAAACACAAAAAGAAGATTCGCTAATATGTACCAACCCTAGAACGCCTTCCATTTGTACAAAAACTTCTGTTCCACACCCATCGGTTCCACACCCGGCTACCCGTCGCATGACCATCAAGTGGACCGAGCGCCACGTGCGAATTGGAGGTCGGCGAAGACGCTGGGCGTGTGGGGTGTGTGAGAGACTCCGGGAAGCGAGCAACGTTTTGTGCGCCGTGTGACGTCACTGCTTCTGGCGCATGCGCAGCACGGCTCTTTAGGAGCCACGCGAAACTGCTCGACCCGGCCAGTGTAGCTCACGCTACGGAATAAGAATCCTAAAAAGCAACAAGAAACATTTAAGAATCCTCAAAGACTGCCGGCCGAGTAACACCTTGTATATGAAGAAAACAACGGCAAAGTCGCGCAAGGCTTGAACCATAACGCATGTGGATCATTCCTTTGTATGTAAGCACGGAAGGACGCCCCACCATGCATTGCATTAGGTTTGAGATTGTTTATTAACATGTTCCGTCACCGCTTTACCCTGTGATGGTAGTAGTCATCGTTATATACATCTGTATCGTCGTCTTCCTCATGCATGACTGGCTGGCCCGGATCATTTTCTCCCCAAGCTTTTACATTTCTCCCAAAGTGGAACGCATCAGAACGCGATAGAACCAGCATCAACCGGCTTCGCGAACTGGGTGTTTGTAGCGCGAGCTCTCTTGTGCTCCCATTTTGTGGCGCTGACGCCCGTGAACTGCTTTGTTGGTATGTTAAGACTAAAGTGTTTTATTCTGGGATTCACAAAGATTTCAATTACGTCATATCCGTCACGGAAGTGACGCCAGTACAACGAAGCAAGCGGCCTGTAAAGGGTGCACCCCTGCACCCAAGGTCTTCTTGTGGGAAGCAACCTTTAGTACTAAAGAATGCGTTATACTTCGGGTTGTTCGTTCTCGGGTTGTATATTTCAACACGAAAGTTTCATGCCGGCATACACCAAAATTTTACTGGCGTCATATCCTTCACTGAAATGACGCCAGTACACCTTTGCCGAAGAGACCCGCCAAGAGGACGTCGCTGGCCAAGCCCACCCACAAGACAGCCACCGACCCGCAAATCATACTCAGCTGCAGATTTCGCTGCACATCTGACTTTCATGTTTTACCGATTCCGATCACAGAGGAATCAACCAGTTTTTTTAAAGCACCGCGCGCAAGCCTGGACGACGCCGGGGATCCTCGTTAGTCACGTGCTCACGTGCGCGGTAAATGGCGGGAATAACTCTAACCCCGGGGTTCTCTGATGACTCCACACATATTACGTTTAGCAATAACAGCTCCGCTGTAAAAAAAAGCGCACAAGTGCCAAACGGAAGACATTAATTCATTAAGATGGCGCAAATGTAAATTATTGGCGAAACGTTGGAAAAGTTAACCAGAAGAAAGAAAATTCGCTTGACATAGCACAACGCGGACCGAAAACGAAACAAATGTCACCCAATTTGACTCCTTATAGCCAAATGTAGCTATAACACACAAAACAGAGTAATTAATTCACGAAGGTCGGTCTATTCCCACGACCCCACCTCAATAACTCACAAAATAGACTAATAAGACACGATACTATCAAGTAAACGCAATGTGGGGGAAGCAGAGAAGCCGCGCACGAAGGCCCGGAATTACTAGACCACTCAAAATTTCTGTACAAATTTTTTTGCTCTAAATGCTTTTGTAAAAAATTGTTCGACCCGCAGGTGAAGAAAGCCTGACGGAACAAGCTGCTTTGGGCACTGGCAAGCTGAAACTACCGGTCACCGCCCCCTCCGAACTACAATAAAGTTTATTTTTCTCTTTCTTGTAGGGTGGCAGAAGTTTTTCAGTCACTTTTGACGCACACGTCGCTTGGTCGTCGCTTTATGCTTGCTGTTTTGATGTATGCACCTCTTGGACACGCACGCACGCACGCACGCACGCACACATGCACACACACACACACACACACAAAAAAAAAAACAACCGTACGCGTCAGTGACCTCAAGACAATACAGAATTTTCCCCTATGACCCTGAGCATCCACTTTCACTTAGGTCGGGCCTATAAACCTAGCGACAAAAAAAAAATCTCCTTCGCGACGATAAGAAAAACTGGCAAAGAGGTCGACGCTTCCAGGCGCAGGTTCATAATTTATATCGCTCGGGGCGGTAGCCCAAGTGGTCTCTGGAAGAAGCTCAAACCTTGAGAAAAAGAAAATCGCTCACGCCCTTGATGGATCGCGAGGCGCTCAAAGCGGTAGTTCTGGTTTCTTATGGTTTTATGCGCAGACGCAAAGTGGGAACTTGAAGTACGGGTAAAAGAAGAGGACATGCGTGAGGCTACGAAAGAAGATGGGATGATGATGGATAAACGCAGCTCCCAGAAAGCGTGACGCTGGATTGAACTGGGCGCTGAAGAAACGACGTGGTTGAGAAACTTGCCCGACATGCAGTCGTGATGCAACCTAAACCTCATCCGATATAATGCAACAACGTTCGTGAAAGTCCGCGGACCAATGGGAAGCTGATTATTCTAGCATGCCTCTCCCTTTGCCCTCCCTGTGTGAAGGCAAGAACGGTGGGCGTGGAGTGATAGTGGGAATTTTTCCATAGACGGCAATTTTCGCGGAAACCCCAGCTCGAATGCGATTACCTAATCACTTTTCGTTGAACATTAAAAGTTGGGGCCCTTGGCTTACAGAAACGTGCACAAGTAATTGTTTTTTCTCACTCAACCTTATGAAGACTTTATTGATATCGATGCTCTCTTTGGTCCAGTCATTCGTAACATGAAAGCCATGACAAAAATACCCGTTCGTATTCAAGAAACGGAAAACTTTAAAAGAGCATTCTGGGTGTTCGTCCAGCCATTTTAGTTTGAAAATGTATGTGATATGAAAGCTATTGTACGAGGTCAGTAATAATTTTGCCGGTGCCTTCTTGTACAAAACTGAACGCGGCGTGTCATGCGGCATGCCATCATAACCATGTAGAATGGGACAGTCACGATACATTTAGGCGCAGAAAGAGGAATAGGAAGATGAGCGGGAAGCATAAATAAATAACACCCCGTTCCCTAAATTCTTCGCGGGGACTAAGGGAATTGACGGGACAACTAGCTCTGCCATGTTCTAAAATATTGACTACTGATAATTATGTTTTCTGTTACTAGCGGTGCAACAAGCGATGTACGTAATAAGCCGTTTTTAAGTGCCTCTGTATAAAATCAACGCTGAAGAAAACAATCGGACGAGCGTGTACAGTGTGTACAGTACGTCCACTGCAGCCGGAAATGCTCATGTTTAAAGCGAAGCTTTATAGGGTGTTACATTGGCTAATGCGTCCCAGAACCGACCTCCGTCAATGCCGTGGTAGCGTGGTGGGCGAGAGGCACAGAGCAGCAATGATACAGGAGCGCACCCTGGCATGCTTACAGCATGACAGAAAAACGGGCAGGGCAACGCTCTCAACAAAAGACCGGGACGAACTGCTGGGCGCTCGTGGAAAACCCCATTTTTATAATCAGGAGTTCCAACCATCAAAAGGAGTTTGCGCATGACACCGAACATTACAAATACACCAAACGTTTCTCATAGGTCCCGTGATAGCAGCCGGCGTAAGCTGTGTCGGAAAGAGGGAGCGAAAAGAGGGGTCGAACAGACGCCACAGTCAAACATATACGAAAAAATCACGCCATATCCACGGAATGAATGATGATAAGTGGGGCGAAGCTCGAGAGGGGGAGATCATCGGCAACAGTAACTCTCCCGTGAAAGGTCGCCCATTACATCATTAAGAAAGACGTAAGACTGTGTGCGTACATTGTACAAATCAACTTTTATTTTCGGAGTCAATGCTCCCAGGCCCAGACCTGGTGAAAGACCCCGCGCCATCGAGGACTACCCCGCACCTCCACCACAATTTGTCACGTAGGATGGGACACAACGGTAAAGAAATAACTTTTATTTAGGGCGAACTTGTGCCCGAACAAGACGAGAGGAAACGAGCAAAGGTCCTTGCGTCTCGTTCGATCTACGAGAACGACTGCCTGCGTTCGTGGCGTGATCTCTTGCGTGATCTCCCCCTCGCAGTGCACGTGCGCTCGCGCCTCCGTTGGCGAACACAGACAAGCTCGCGCTCCCGGTACCGAGTTTGCGCTGCCGGTTGCAGCCGGTTCTTGCGCGTGCAACGCGGCCCACTTTGCGACATCTACGAAAGCATGCGGCGGTCACGTACCACGAGACACAAGGGATGGACACACTCATGACTTAAGGAGCTTCGACCCTAAAAAGGGGTCCAACAGACGCCACAGCCAGACACATACAAACAAACGCTCCCTTGCATAGCCGGAGAGGCAATGAGTCAGACGCTGCCACTCCAAACGACCACTCGAGAGGGTCGTGGCCGCGCAGTATTTTCGAAGTCGCACGATCGAAGGAAGTGCTCTTCCCCGCCCTGCATCAATGTTACGCGGGAAAGTATGAGCGTGCTGTCGCACTGTACACTGTAGAAGCCCACGCACCACGTCAACACACGCACGCACACAGTAGCTTCGTAACAACGGTAAGGCAAAAGAAACATCCGGCGGTCCCGTGAACGCAGACCCATCTTCAGGCGCAATGGCATGCCTACGCGCAAAAAATATCAGGTAGGGCAGGAGAAAAAGCTAAGGGGAAGCGAGAAAGAGTGCATTTCTAAGCAGAGTGCGCGCGCCGACAGCTGGTGCGTAAAGGTCAGGTGAAACGATAACGAAAGCAGGGTGCCGGTGGTGTGGACGGACTAGCTTCAACGTGGAATGGCAGGCAACAGCCGCACGTGAGTGGGCCACGAGTCACGCGTATTCCTGCGGAGCCGGCAGCTCACGATCAGCAACGACTGGGAACGAGCTTGTCACACCGTGCGAATGCTGCAGCTTGTTGCAGCCTCGCTTGTTAATCATGTGTGCGGAGTGCATGGGCGCAATTTTGCTTGTGTTTTAATTTATTTTGACAGTTTTTGGTCGTTTGGCTGCTTTCAGCTTGTTCGGGCTGCTAGTTTCATTTTAAAAGACGATATTCCTTCTTGGGCTACTTAAACGCAGAAATTTTGGTCTGTCTGTCTGGCTGGCTGTCTGTCTGTGACTCAATTCAGGCACCCGGCCAAAGTAAAACAGGAACTGCTCAGTAGGTTTATATACTCACAGCCAAATATAAACGTCTAAGTCAAGTCTCAATGTTCATATTTGTCAACATATTTGAACAAGAACACGACATTGCGCGAACATAAGGCAGAAAATCAATACACGAGTGATATTGGCAGTGTTCCTTTATTAAAAGTTTAACGGTTGCTTAGTTTTTGCGATGGCAAATAAAATACTACATCAACGCCAGAAAACCACCGCCTGCTGTTACCCGCGCTACCTGGCGGCATTTCAAAAAAAACTCAAACGGCAACAGCAACGAAAGGCTCCACTAGATATGTTCCACGTTCCGCTTAAAACGCTCGTGGAGTAGGGCAACGTGGTTCTATAAAAGCTGTAGTAGGGTGCCTCGATTCACGCGCGTCTCCAGCGTACGGCAGTGCTGGCATCGAGGCATCCGACTTGGAGCTGTGGAACGCGGTTAATTTAAATTGACTTGAGCAAACCTCTAGCGTGTTATCTTGGGAGGAATGAGACGGAAGAGGAACCGCATTAGAGGTGGTGAGAGGGAAAGTGAAGGGAGGCATTTTCTTACCACGGGTGCCAGTCGACAGTCGTCTTTCGTCGACATTTGCAACGAAAGGAGCAGATACGATGCCAGTTTTTAGGGGCGAAGCTCCTTAAGTCATGGGTGTGTCCATCCCTTGTGTCTAGTGGTACGTGACCGCCGCATGCTTTCGGAGATGTCACAAAGTGGGCCGCGTTGCACGCGCAAGAACCGGCTGCAACCGGCAGTGCAAACTCGGCACCGGGAGCGCGAGCTTGTCTGTGTTCGCCAACGGAGACGCGAGCGCACGTGCACTGCGAGGGGGAGATCACGCAAGAGATCACGCCACGAACGCAGGCAGTCGTTCTCGGAGATCGAACGAGACGCAAGGACCTTTGCTCGTTTCCTCTCGTCTTGTTCGGGCACAAGTTCGCCCTAAATAAAAGTTCTTTCTTTACCGTTGTGTCCCATCCTACGTGACAAATTGTGGTGGAGGTGCGGGGTAGTCCTCGATGGCGCGGGGTCTTTCACCAGGTCTGGGCCTGGGAGCATTGACTCCGAAAATAAAAGTTGATTTGTACAATGTACGCACACAGTCTTACGTCTTTCTTAATGATGTAATGGGCGAACTTTCACGGGAGAGTTACGGTTACCGATGATCTCCCCCTCTTGAGCTTCGCCCCACTTATCATCATTCATTCCATGGATATGGCGTGATTTTTTTTCTTCACCCCTGTGCCTTTCCTCTCGATACGAAATTAAGCGAACGCCACTGCACAACGAATTATTTACGCAAGCCTAAGTCTTGTTCATCGGTACATTCTCGTGTCTCGTCTCCCACGCAACAGACATCGTTGAGGCCAAGAACGTAAACGTCAACCTCGAGCTTCTGGGTGCCACCCATGAAGTACAGTGTTGTTCTCCTCCTGCTGACACACTGTTACTAGCAAGTGGATTACGCTCTTGGCGACGCTGTTTCATAGGGCTGTTCCATTTCCCAAGTATTGAGGCATCCATTCATCACGTGCGCAAAGTACATTTATTTATTTTTATTGAGAGAAGTGCTTCTTGGTGGGAGGTCATCGAAAATTATTTTGAGGCGAATCGCTCTGAGCCGTTGTTTGATAACTGTGTGATTTTAAACTCATTTCCGCTTCCCGCCACATGGTCGGGAGACCAATTCGTCCGACAGAACAACAATAACAAAGTACAAGAGTTAGCTACGTGTTTACGTTGTATTTAAATTTTAATTAATTTAAACCCCGGATAACACGCCTCGTCATTTACGTATCACGGAGTTGCCAGGTAACTATTGAAAGGAAAGAGAAAGCCCGGCGTTTTAGTAAATTACTCCGTGGCATTTTGGATAGCGTTGAGTGGAGACTTGAGAACAAGACGTGAGTGCATGCATTTTCAGCTGTGTTCAAAACACCCGTTGCAAAGAACAAAACAGAAACGAAGGAACTGTACAGAGAAAACAACAAGAAAAACGGGGATAAGAGGATCATAATGTCACCTAAAGAAAACGTCTGTTACGCACAAGGCTCCAGTTCGAGCGAAAGCGGCACAAATCGTCAGAAAGCGGGTAAGGGCGCCTTGTTTCGCAGTCAAAGCGAAAAGTGGAGCAAAATGACGAGACAATAGCAGTCGCCACCACCTCCCGGTCACATTTATTCGGGATGGCCGCCTTACTGCGCACTGGGTGCGCGTATATGTATACACGGCCAATCGTTGGTCGTTATCGCCGTCCGGAACACGCACACGCACGCACACACACACCGTTTGTTCTGGGCGGCGGCACTATAGAGGCGCGGCTTCGCTACTTCGTTCCGGACGCGCCGCGCTGAGTTATTGCTTTTGCTCGAGTGATCTCTATCTTGTCCGAGATTGCCTTGGTTAGCTGTAAACGTGTGTTTGCTTTTACGCTCCTTCGCTTTGTGTCGGATGGCACACTGTGTGTTCCTTCGTACCTCGACTTTTTTTAGTTTCTTTCATTGCGTTTCTATCATTTTTATTGCGTCTATTCCTTTGCGCCGCTCGTATCAGCTCGTCCTGTGCGCGGTCTCCGACACTTCCAAGGCGTTTTCAATAGGCCTAGAAAGGGCGTTCTCTACTTCTGTTCTGCTCAATGCACTACGTACCCACTTGAGAATGCACATCAACTTTTCCGGGAGAGCGATTGACCACTGCCGTTCTGGAATCCGGATATATATGTATGCACCGTATAGGTTTCGCGGAAGTTTTGTGGAACACGAATTGTTTCCTGCAGGGAGGCACATCAGCCATATACACGCCTGTCGGCCTGACAGCAGGGTATTTCAGTGTGTCATACGTGGCGATAAAATAGAGACACTGCTGCCTCCATGTTCCCGGGAAGGCGTTCCCTGTCTGCAATGCATTACATCGGCTATAGAGGATAAACGGTTTGTTTTCCTGTTCTGGCATGCCATAACCTTACCGCTCTCGCGTGTTTCTACCTAACCTTTCGTATTCATGATCTTTTTTGCTGTTTTTTTTTTTCAATAAAGCTGCAAAAGATAACAATTATGACATCGCGCCAAATATTTCGTTTACTCTGATACTATTCGATATCCTTTTCTAGTCGGAAAAGTACCATCTCACTGCAAGCTCAAGCGGCTCGGCTAGAATAATTCAATTAAACATGTTAGTGGGAAAAACAATGGTTGAGGCAGTTAGTGCGAACAAAACCTTTAGCAACTGTGCTGGTGCGGGACTGGGTCCGCCATTTGTTCAAAGTTATCATTTTGACCTAGAGTTCCCTTGACTGATCCAACTCGGCTATAGGAATGCTATACGCTGCAACTTCCCCTCAGAAATCGGAAGATGACAACAGAGCGAAGACACACCATTGGTGCCATGTCCAACTCGCTACAGCCTGGGGAACTTAGTTTAAAGTTTGTTATATCTTTGAGAAACGTAGGCCACGACAGAACTTAGAACAGGAATAAGTGCACGCTTGCATCTTACCTCGACATTTCGAATAAGGCCTCGGCTCTTGGTGCTGCCACCATCTAGACATACGTCACATTGTGACGAGATACAAAGGTCCGGAGATTGCTTATGAAGTGCGACACACCTACTTCGCACCCGATAACGCTTCTCGAGCAGATTGCACAGAATAACATGCATGAGTAACCGTCTTGTTCATTGTTAAGCAAATGCGCCAAAATGAAGATGACCTAGAATGAGACACACGGCAAATAGGAAACTTGACAGACGACTGTCATCGCGGAAATGGTAAAAAGGCGCGTACGGCAATAAAGGTGGCTGGCCACCCGCAATCCGTAATTGATGCTACTTTGTTGCTTCCCAAATTTGTGACAGCAGTATTTCTCCCATGAGGGTGACAAAGTAGGCCTCTACGAATGTGCTTGGCGCTCCGTGTTTGATGAGATTCGTGCATCCGACACTCGCCCCATTCTCCAGCTACCATCATTCGGTCTCTCTGCGCTACCTCTCTTGCGAAACTTCTTCCTGGTATTCACTTTGGCCAGCAAAGCCGAGGCTATCGGAGTCCCCGTTTCAGGCCGGCCGCTGGGGATCTCACCTCTGGCCTCTTCCATCCCGAACAACAAGGTCCGTGACAAACCGTTCGAGATTCCAAGAACCCCGGGTTCTGCGTTCCAGCGCTAACACCCATTCCTACACGTCCTTCCACCCCCCTGCCCATTGCAACCTTACATCTGCGGCCTGCTCCATCGGCCACTGCGTATATACACTTCTCCCGGCTCGGTCACTGCTGCGGTGGCGGTTTTCGAGGCCACGCGCCCCATGGTGAGAGGGCCATCGGGCGCGGCGCGGGTCGGCTCGAGTCTGGAATACGAAGCAGCTGCTACTTCACTGCCTCCGCGCTGCCCCTTCTTTTTCTCGCTCTTGCTTCGCCCTACCCCTTTTCGGCTGCTCTGTGCGTCAGAGAAAGGCGGTGCGCGCAGCTATGTCGGAAGGCGCGCGAAGTGTCCGCCCGCTGGTCCTGTATATCGAGTCACGGGCGAATGGGTTCGGCTCTGCCGAGCCGCCTTTGCGATGGTGGCAATATATGCGACAAGGGCTAGCACTGGGCGTAATACAAGAATCCCTTTCGGCTTTTTTATTTCCATGTCATCTTGCAATGCACAGAATTCCTTCGAACACACGTATGCCTAAATGTATGTATGTATGTATGTATGTATGTATGTATGTATGTATGTATGTATGTATGTATGTATGTATGTATGTATGTATGTATGTATGTATGTATGTATGTATGTATGTATGTATGTATGTATGTATGTATGTATGTATGTATGTATGTATGTATGTATGTATGTATGTATGTATGTATGTATGTATGTATGTATGTATGTATGTATGTATGTAGGGAGTAGTAGAACTTTGAAGATGGTAGAGAACACAAGAGAAGAAAAACTTCGAACAAGGTAAAAGCACGATTGTGGCCTACGTTTCAGCAAAGAGAACTTGCTTTCCTTGCTTTCCTTCCTTGCTTTCCAAAGAGAACTTGCTTGCTGTATGTATGTATGAATGAATGAGTGCATATACGTATGTATGTAGCGTTTATGTACTTGTATGTATGCGTGTATGTACGTACGCATGTGTGTATGTATTGGGCAATTGAGTGCCGCCCTCTCAGTAAGCCCCAACACACTTTCTTTGAGGCTAAGGGAGGGCGCAAAAGTCTGTAGAACTCGTTTTACTGAAAACAAAAATTATGCTCTGCCGGTAAAAGTTTGACTTTGACGTTGATACTACCTGCCACATTATGCCTGACTGTGAACACAGACTGAGTTCTGACAGGTCAAGAAGCTGAGTTAACATGATATAACACGCACAGCTGAAACTTTGCCACCCTAACAATCCCTTCATTAGGCGTGGCTAAGCAAGGGCAACGAGCTACTTTTCTGTCCTGACTCCTGACTACAAAATATACATAACCATTATAAGTGCTTTCGGCAATGACAACAAGAACTAGTAATAAACACCAGAAATACAATGGCAAGATTGTTTATTGGATGACTAATTTATTTTCAAGCTAAACAGGCAGATGATACGTAAGATCAACATCTTTTGAATGTTTATGATGGCAGTCACAAAGAAGCTGTTACAGAAAATAGTATGGTATGCACGGTAGCGTTTATCTTTCAATGCATGCGCCACGTAATGAATACAGAGAAACAGACGGAGAGATAGAGTAGTAAAAAACAGCAATGATTACATTTTTACTGCAAGGACTTTTTTTTACATTTTGTACTGCACATCCGAGCGCGTGACGAATAATTCTGTACAACCTCACAACACTTTTGTTAAGAATATTATCCTTACAATTATATTGTCTAATATTCTTAGTGTTAGCTCTGCCCACTTGTCTTGCCTTAGACTAAGCTCCTGAATTAAAAATGAACTCGTTTTCTTTCTGCGAAAGCTCACCGGAATACGATGAGTTAAAGTGGGTTTACTTAAGCACTCCTGAACGTTTCTGCACTTAAAAATAAAAACAAATCGGGAACCTCGCTGAGGTGCTATTTGGAAGATGATAGGGAAGAGAAAAATGATGCGGTAGAGGTATGAGATGGCACAGAGACATCTATCTGTACATGGCCTAGACATTGCTGCAGGGCAGAAGTATACTGCTATGTCATCAAAGCGGCGTATTTTAGTAATGACCTGGAAGATTTTTTTTCTATTGTTTGTTATTCTCTTGAATTATAAGTATATATCAAGTTTCAATCTAAGCTTCTGAACTATTGCAGGGGAGCAGACGGCGCTTCTTCCAGAAGCTACACTCCCCGGGAAAGCACTTCCAGAGCCCCAGCTTTGCTTCGGTGTCGTCTCCTCTGTTCGAAAGACGATACGGTTCCGTTTGAGTGACAAATCTTTGCTCATTTTGCTCGAGCGAGCAGTAACCAAAAAGATGAACCTGGACCTTTTGAAGAAAGAAGGCGGAGAGAAGAGCGGGAGACAAAAAAAAAAGGAGTCATCGAAATGAAGAATTTTCTACGTCGGGGCCTTGTTCCGGCGGGGTAAAAGAAAAGGGAGCAATTTAGACGTAGAATCAGCGCGACAATAATGCCGAAAAATAAAATGGATGGATGGAGCTGCGTGTGTGACTTCTGCGTCGGTATTTGCTCTTGTTTTCTCGGAAGAACTATTTAGGGATTTGCTCTTTTTGTCCCCAGCCGCACAGAGAAGAGAGAGTTCACAAAAAAAAAAAAAAAAAACACCGGCAAGTAAGCTGCGGATCTCGGGGACCCCTTCCCTCCGAGATGTTTCAAAAACAAACCCCTTGATCCGGACCGTGACAAAGAAATGCGGAGTTTAAGGGCTTAGATGAAAAGGGGTGAGTCTGCGAGATGAAAAGCACGAAACAATGCGACGGTGCGAGTGAAAGAATCGAACTTCTCCAGACCGAGATTTGAGGGAGAAAAAGAAACGCAAGTTAAGCACGCGCTGGCACTCGGAGATTTTGAAACGTCAGACAGCAGATACGGGCGGTCGTAACAATTTTCTTTCTCGTTTCCGGAGACTAGCTCCATATTGATGTTCGCTTTTTTACTTTATTTTACTGTACTGGTGCTGCTTCTTTTTTGTTTTCTGTTTTGCTCGCGATTTTGAGTGGTCGTGGTGGTTCTAGAAGCTAAGGATCCAACGCCGCTGCCAAGGTGC
This sequence comes from Haemaphysalis longicornis, assembly GCF_048455015.1. Classification (NCBI taxonomy): domain Eukaryota; kingdom Metazoa; phylum Arthropoda; class Arachnida; order Ixodida; family Ixodidae; genus Haemaphysalis; species Haemaphysalis longicornis. The sequence goes on from NW_027526335.1 coordinate 80,739,394, forward strand.
GCGCTGACGCGCTGGAGAAGCAGACCTCCTCTTTCCCGTCGGGGCTTTTAAACAATCTGTCTCCATTCTATCAGTCCAAGAAGTTCTCGGGCCTGTTCTCCTTGCCAGGCGTGTCCTCAGAAGATTGCGAGACTTTCATGCGCTACCCTGCGCCTGAAGCCCCTTAAAATTTTAGACTTTGTGCTGGCAGGTTGCTCCGTCTCTTCCTTTTTAGCCGTATGATCGGCCTCATAATAAAACTAGAGTAATTTGATTTGGGTGTCTGTTATGACGTTTTTGCTTTTAATTATTGCCTACAGTCAGTTTTTGTTTTTTTAATATTCTTTTCGCCTGCATGTTGCTACGAAAGTTCACCGTCTCTTTTTATCTGTTCCAATTTCTGGCGTTTCTCTTACAACAAGAGATTCTGAAAACTTGCCTTTAATTTTGTCTCGATCTTCCAAAATGTTATAAAATATTTTAAATCCCGTACTCATCGTGGCCACGCGTTGCTGCGCATTCCTTCTTCTATTGGTTTTATGTGGTATGATTTTGAATTATTCTGTTGAGAACAATGATTTTCTTTTAATTTGGGGACTGACTGATGCGCAACTGGGAGTACTTTAATTTTATTGCGATATTTTATACCGTGAAAGAAGAGTGGAGATGCTGTTCTAAAAAAAAAGTAAAGTTTGCCACAATAAATAAAAGAACATTATTCGGAGATCGAGTCTAGAGAGGTTTACCGAACACTGTGCGGGCAGACAGTCAGCCAGGGATAAAAGACTGAGACGAAATTGAGTTGGAGGATTGACTTCATAGCAGTGCAGCAAGCAAACGCGATGGAAGGAAGAAAAAAAAACGACATTTTTTCTAGCACTCTAACATTCATTATTTTCGACTAGACTTCTTGTTTGGTAACCCAGTTTTCTGTTTTCGAACTTTATTTTTCTCCAATTCTTTGTTTCGAATCGGTTGTGCCACTTTTGTTCGCCACTTTTTTGTTCGCCTCAGTTCTATTAAATTCTAGCTATTCTGCTTGTAGTGCATAGACCGTTCTATTTCTTCCTTCATGTGCCTCGCCCTCTCCGTCGCATTTTCCCCTTCGTCTCTTCCCTTCCGTCTCTGACCCAGCCCCCTCCAAACTCTTCCAATCTCCATTGCTTGGCGGTGTATTTTGCCCATTTACTTTACACAGGCCTCGCAAGGAGGTCTCCACAAACCTCTACCATGTTCACCCCTGTTTTTCTTTTTACTTGTTTTAAACTCTGGCTGCTTCTACTTCTGTTTTTTTAGAGCTTTCTTGTTCCTTTTTGGACACCACCTCTTGTCTACTATATATCTTCTTCAGCGCGTCGCCTACATTGCCTATTTTATACTTTTCGTACGGCACAGTCCCGGGCCTGCCTCCACATGCCGGTTCTCTCCGACAGGCCCGTTTTTCCCGTCGCTTGGCTTGGCTTCAGTCGGCTTGGCTCGGCCGCGCGTTTTTCGAGCGCAGCTAGATAGCTACGCGGCAGTGCCGAAGAGATGGACTCGATTCCCCGGGCTTCTTCCCTCCTGGGAATGGGTCCCTCTCTATTATTCCAACTGCCTTCTCTCGGGCCACGCTTTCGACCAACCTAGAGTTGCACCATCTTCCAACCCTTTCTTTGTCGCTCCCGCCCTGGCACCCTTTACCATTTCGCTTCTCTTTCTTCGCCTGTTTTCCACCTCTTTCATTACTCCAGAGTAGGCAGGAGTAGGTTTTTGCAACGCCAAAAGCTATCTGTCCCCACTAAGCACGAGATGCGTTTGCATTCCCCATTCTCTGTTTAGAAAAAAGATGAGGAGGAAGAGAAGGGGGGAGAGGGGAGCACCCAAGGAAAATTCCGCAATGCAAATTGAGATCGACTGGAGGGGAGGGGGGGTAGACGAGGAGAGGAACACTTCGAAAACGCGGGTGGCACGGGGAAGGCACATACGCAGGTAGATGCAGACAATGCATAAAGCAGGTTGGAGGAAACACCCGAGAACGTAAGAAGCAGTTCAGCGATAAGACGATTTGTTGTCGTCGATGGCAATTTCTTCTTTTCCCTTTCTATTCTTACTCGCATCCTGTTTTTTGAGGCCTAACCGTACCGGTACACAGGTCTGCTGCATATTTTTGATACACCAGTTTCACCTATGAGTCCCCAGGACATACTCAGAAATGTTCTTTTCAGGGGGCACAAAAGAGAGCCAACGTGGGTACAAATTGCGTGCGCGCGCGAGTGCGTGATTGTTCGGCCCTCGCAATAACAGCAAAAGATAAGAAAGTGGGTCTCGCAAACACGAACACCCCCTTCTCTCTCCCACCAACCTTAATATAAACAAGAAATAAAAAAGTGCCTTTGAGAGGACGAAAAGAATAAACAGGATTGAAAAAGGATATTCACAACAAAGAACAAACGAATATACACCAAAAAAACTTCAAAGTCGTGTCATTTTTGTGTGTGTGTGCGTGTGCAACCTTGAAGCGCCCGCTGCTCAAAGGGAGAGAAATTTAGATAGTGAGAGGAAGGAACATGAGGGGCGGACTTCATATGAAATGTATTTCAAGAGAATACAGTGGGTTTTTATGCTTGGCCTTAAAAATGCAGCAAGCGAGCCGTATAAACAAGATTATCCCAAATGACAACGCATTTTAAATCTCTCTTTCTACTTTGAATGGTACGTTTTGTTGCTGTTGATAAAACGCTGAGAACGGCGCATGACGTTCTCAGAGCACTTGCAGTTTCTCGTTCAAGTTCTATTTGCTTTTGCACCATCGTAGAAGGTCGTCGTGAAGTCTGTCTGAAGGGCCGCCATGTAGCATTTGTGTAGACGAGTCGCCCTGAATTTGCTTCGCATCGTCATTCGCCAGAGAAATGAGACACCTACACGGCAAAAAAAAAAAAAGGGTACACAGTATAAAAAAGGAATAAAACGTATGGAACTTCTACAAATATTAGCAGTTGCGCCCAATCGTTTTGCCATCAGCGTACCTGTTACGTTTGTTGTTTCTAGCTTGAATGTTTAGTTGCTGCGCCTGGTGAAATACGTTTTGTGAGGATTTGTGTGGCGAGAATAAACGTGTCTGCGTCATTAACTTCAGAGCAGGAACGCCTGTCTGCTTGCAGAAAAAAAAGTACGATGAAGATGAAGCATTTCATTTTTCGTATCCGTTATTTTTATTCGTGTTTTGTTCGCATTAGCCCGTAACTGGTACACAATTGGTCCAAAATTTGTATTATGGAAAATCATTTTGCTCCGTCTTTCTCCTAATGTTCCTCCCATATTTTACGTTTCTTTATATCTCCACAAATCACGGTCGCAAAAAAGCGAGCCCTAAAAATAGCAAAGCATTGATCCCTTGCAGGACGAGTGCTGTTGTCTAGCTATTTGTTTCTGGTTCAGGAACGAAGTTACGCACAAACTAATGCAAGGGGAAAGAGCATTTTATGAATCTGCATAACGGTCGTTAGCCCAAAAAACGAAGTTTACATTTGCGCCGTGACGGTACAACACGACCTCCGCAAATGCCGCCACCACAGTTTTGTCGGCAGAAACAAAAACTATGGTTGCATTTATTGCTGTTCTGGTTAGTACTTCCGAGTTCCTGACCGACAGAGAAATTCGTTCAACTACCTTCCGCGTAAAGCAGGCACTATCTGAAAAAAAGCGGACACAAAAATAAGGGGCGGCATCGAAACAGCGAACAACAAAAAAGCGCGCGATAACCGAGCACTGGCATATCAAAACGGCTTCTTAACAGGGCGACATCATATCAGCTCACTGACAAAACAGAACGCGATAAATTGCTCCTGTTACAACAGCACAGAAACAAAACAGAGCGATTGTACGCTACACTTAAGGATGCAATTATCTGTCGTTTAAAAGAATGTGCAAAGATTCTTGCAGTGGAAAAACGGTTTTTAGGAATTTTTCTCTTACGTTTTGTTTCTATCTCTATGCAGTAAAATTCAATTCCGTCGTTTTCGTAGAACGCCACGTATGCCTGTGCTCTCTGTGGCTCATGTGACGATAATATTATCGGACAAACCAATGTCGAATTTGGAAATTTGCGCCTCATCTTCATTCAGACCTTTTCTACATCGCAAAAGCACGCTGTTAGTACGAAAATATTGTTTTTAAATGTTTTAGCTTTTATATCAGCAGGTACTCAAGAAAGAGCTCAAGGGTGGCACCTAAACACGATTTGGCGCGTGATGTAAATGAACTCTTTTACGCTTCAACATTTTTGTATTTATCCACGTCACGGCACCTCACAAATGCACAAACAGGGAAGAGAGTCCCTCAACTGCGGTCGCCATCTTTTGTTGCCTTCGCCTCCCGGAAGCAGTCGCTAAGTTTCGTGCTTACGTTTTTTTTAGAACGAGTATAACAGGCCACTCAGGAGAAAACAGCAGGTACAAATATAGGTTTCCATCAGGCCTACATGCCCAATCGTATTTTTCGTGCAGCAATAGTTAAAAGCATCCGTTACCTCAGAAACTAAAGCATACTATCTGAAGCAACTGCATCTGATACACGAGCATTTAGATCAAGGATATGGCCAACGAGTATGTAGTAGACAAAAATATGTGGTGAGAGAGGCCGTGTTTGTTGCCGGAAGAGGGCAAGCTTCTAGTCAGAACGAGAGAGAGAGAGAGAGAGAGAGAGAGAGAGAGAGAGAGAGAGAGAGAGAGAGAGAGAGAGAGAGAGAGAGAGAGAGAGAGAGAGAGAGAGAGAGAGAGAGAGAGAGAGAAGAACACCACTGGGCGTATCACGCAGTCCAGTTTGTAAGCTTTTTTTCTGCTCCTCACTGCATTGATTAGTGGTCCACGGCCGTCCACGCGGACGGCGTCGACGCTTGGCCGAGCTAGGGGGCAGAGAGGGCCCGCTTTGCTTCAGCTCCCAGATATTTTCGTTTATGCGGGGAATGTCACTTCATGCTTCTTTTTACTGTGGTTAACGTCAATATTAACATTTTGCTGGCAGGAGGCGCTCCCTCGATCCCTCGCAAGCCCCGGGCGTGGGAAGCCGTCAGCGTTACAGACCGCGAAGCGCAGAGTCAAGCAGGGCTGTCGGTACGGTAGTCGGGATTGCGCGCACTTTTTTTTTTGCCTCCAGCGATGGGTCCCGGAACAGGATGTATGTGCAAACCGGCCGGAGGAGGGTAGGCAAGGATACTTCTCTGGAGAAGAACGGGAGATAAAGTATATACATTGAGACAAATGTGGATGGGGCGAAGAGAGGGAAAAAGGGTGGGAGGCATGAGGGAGGGAAAGGGGATTCCCCTACGTGCTCCCGGGAAACCATTAACGAGCGGCGGAACCGATGCGACCGCTACCACAGCCGCCATCGTTGGCGGTGATGATGAACGTCGTAGGGGAAAAGTAAAGAAGATAGGGAAGAGGGATGGGGAGGGAAGAGGCAGCCAACCAGTGCAAGAAAGGAGGAAAAGGAAATGCTAGTAGGAAGTAAACTTTCTTCCTTTTGTATGATTCAGTTTTTTTAGTTGCCTTTCGCTGCTTGAGAAAGTACAAAAAGAGCTCAAAGTTTGGTTAAAAAACAAAGAGAATCTTGTCAATTGAGCTACAGAAACGAGAAACGAGGGGGAGTTAGCGGTACAGGAGGGAAGTCCTCCATTGTAGAAAAGTAGAGAACGTACCAGGCTAGAGCAAGCGGCACCAGCGGAACCATCGTGCCTGCGGTTACTAGGGCCCAGTAAGTGCGGCTTCCGCGAACTCTGCCTCCGTGTCAGCCACAGCTTTCGTTCCGATTTTTTTTTCACTCTCTGTTTCGTCGTTCTTTCTTTGCTGTAGCCACCCCCGTAGCCCCCATCCAGTGGTCGTTCGAAGAGTACGTGACGAACAGTGGCTTGACGAACGGATCTCATCCCCGAACACGTCGCTAATTGACAGCTGTGTTGCCGGCGAACTCTGCATTGATTAGGGATTCAAGCGATGTTGCTTCGATTAGGGCTAGTTTTTCTGACTCTATTTTTGTTTTGTTTTTTGCTGGAACCTACTTCATATTTCATTTAGCTCGTTACGGACGTAGTTTAATATAGATCTCTGATAAATAGGCGGGGACAAGCGTTTTCTTTTTTCTTTTTGTATCGCCAGTCATGTTCTTTGTTAGCGTTGAGCCGTCGTTAGAAGATAAATATCGCTATCAGCAGCTGAAGAAAAGAAAGTTACAGGACACTACAGGCATACATAACTACGTCGAGTATTCATGTAAATGTACAAGGTAACGGAGAAAGCGCGAACAATGCAGAAATATTTCTGTCGCGATGGCTTTAAAAAATTCGCAGCAGAAAGGCTCCAGGAGAGCGCAACGGTCAACCACTTAAACTGCTACCTAAACGTTGACTTGTCTTGAAGAAGAGGGCGAGGACTTCATAAAACCTGTGCCCGTGCGATCTCTCCCCCTCTACGTAATGCGGCTGCCTCATAACAGTACAACAAGAAACATAGCCCCTAACCTGTGACCCGTACTTCGAGACTCTCCAGTTTTCCGAGACACTCCCCCGGGCGCCTGCAAGTGACGGGCCTTTCCTAGCACTAGTGGCTAATAGACAGCCTTCACGATGTGGCCCTGCTGTGGTTCAAAAGGAGCACATGTTCTACCTTTTTTTACATATGCCTCTTGAGCATATACAGCCTTTGCTGTTTATTAAATATCATACAGAGCTTCAGCTATTGTTTTTTTATGGACGTGAAAGGCGATAACACCAGTGTGTCAAGAATTCGGCGCAATGTAAAAATATTCAGGTGATATAAATTCATTCGTACACCTCCACTGCGAAGTATCTCATCGTCCCGTTGCACCTATGCCGCATAAACACCCCGAAATTTGCTTCGAAAACACGGAGACGAAAACGTATTAGGACGACGCTCTTTATGACAAAGCATACGCAAGCGAATAATCTTAGCGCTCAAGGACTCACCGTACATCTCAGCAGCTGTAAAGCTAGATACGGTACTTGTTTGATTATCTTTCTTTACAGAAAAGGACAAGCAGTACAACTGAGGCATTAATTCCAACCGTGATGTTAAATATCTTTTAAGTACAGTTGTGTTCGTGGACATGGAATTTAACCTGATGGTTTGACTCCTGAGCAGAGTGAACCTCTTAGACCCTTTGGGGCACACAGTCTACCTCAGTCAATCTTCTGCACGTCGCCTCGACCTTGGCCTGGCCGGTTTATTAAAGGCGGCTTAGTCAAATTTTTCGAAAGACAGGATACATATTAGAAACCTCCCATCAGTCAAACCTCACCTCTAACCTCAGCCCATTCAACATCAAGCAGGTCAGTAAGCTGTCATCGTGAATACCAAGAAACTCAGAAAACTCTCAAAAACGGAGTACAACTTATGCTTTTTGCATTTTCTACCGGGCTAACCTCTCCAATCCCATTAAAGACTCTCTCCCTCTATCTCTCCTACATTCTATTTTAACATTAAGTGCTGGCTGTTACCGCAGACAATTTTAAGTAACCGGTCGTTAAAATTGCTTCAAGAATTTATGGTATTTTTTTTTTACATTTTAGGAGGTACAGCGGCGTTGCCTAAACAGGAAAATAGTTGTTAAATGAATCCCAACTTGATAACTAGTCGTGTAAAAAATATTCACGCAAAGTTTAAATCCTGTTCGGGGATCCCGCTTGGATGTATGAAAATGATTATACCTAGTTACATAATAGTACATTTGAATATACAAACATTGCACAGTTGCTGTGGATGCTGGTTGTAAAAAACACTTTTGTTTCTTCGGGACCAATAAAAATCGCAAGGGGATGTAAATGTGCCGGCAAAATTGTGTAAATATGCTGATCATCGATCGCACCTCTGCCTCAGTTTCAATAACTTCTCAGGTGAGGTTACAGGTTTACCCTGTGCTCAATGTTATTTCATTTGGAGGTGTCGCAGTACACTTGATATCGAGGAAGACCATTAACGGCTCCAGTTAGGTTAGTCACTTGTTCTCGTAACACGCCCTGAAGACTTCTCGGTATTGTTTGATGGCGCATTGGTGTTTATCTTGTTTTTTCAGGTTAAGTATGAATGCGCACTCCCCGGACTTGTTTCGTCTTCGGCCCTTTAGTGCTAGGTATGTCTAAGCACTCGGACAAATCCGGTATACAAATATCCACAGAAAAAAGCTTCACTTATTGAAAGACGCAAAACTATAAATCATTGCTAAATGTATAAATTATGACTGTTTGCTTCCGCCGCTGCCTTGGTTTTCATTAGGTTCTAATGAACTGCAAGTAAAAGCGCTAACATGATAACGTTGATCCGCTTAGGGATCATTTACTTCCGAGATACGAATATTGCACTGTGAGCTTCATTCTTCCTCCTTTCTTCATAGAGAGGCGGGGGCTAAAAGAATAACAGCTGCCCTATTCCCGCCAGCTGAAAGGTTTCGGGATTTTCATAAGTGTTATTCTCCACCAGCACTCAAGAGCGCAGAGCTCGTTCCGGGGTGGCGCTTATTCGGATTTAAGGGCTCATTTTGGAGCGTGATGCCCAAAAAATATTCCCGTTCCTCTCCTTCATACTAGCTTCAACACCATTTCTTTTTTCACGAAACGGGTTCAACTCATCCAAAAATATCATGTGGCGCAGCATGGCAGCCATTTCATCTGTTCTTTTGCGGCCTCTTAGGCATCCGTTCTTATTCTCCAGCGTCCCATCTAGCGAATAGCTTGGTAACAACTTCGCGTGCGTGCCTGCCAGCCATGCGTCGCGCATTCACAATTTGTCTACGGCAGCGTGGCACCCCAGCGCAGCTTCAGGAACAACGGAGGTATAGAATGGGAACGAGGCTCTCATATTTCAAACGCGAAGCAGCAATCTCCAACCCAACTCGAACCTCACCCCTAGCCCCTTAGCTGCCGCCCTGCATCGCTCGCTGCTCCGGTGTTCTTTAATAGCTTGAACGCCGCGCGTGTAGGCGTGCAGTAAGTGGGAATATGCATGTTCCACCGTGCAGTGTCGTTTATTCCTGAAACGTTTTTTTCCTATTCCTCGCTTCTCACTTTTTATCCTTTCCTCGGAGATACAAAGGACGCAACGTCCATTTTCGTGTTTCCGGCTACGGCCGTAATCGCGACGTTGCATGTTCCCTTTTCGGTATTTTGCTAAGGGACCTGGTTTTGGTATACACTGTTCACCCAATCGTTTTATTTTCGCCTACACTTTGTTTCTGTGTCCCGCTTCAAGCTCCTCTTTTGTTTTGAGAAAATAATGTTTCGGGCCTGAACAGCTGCTGTGTGTTCCCGTAGAAACAGAATGGAGCAGCTACTTACGGCATCACAGAAACTGCCTTTCCTTTTTTTCATTTCTTTCCTATACCCCCCCCCCCCCCCCCCCCCCTCAACGGCGTTGTGTGAATACGGCGTAGAAATACGACTCCTATGCCAGCTTTCTGCGTTGGCTTTCGGGCTTGCCCGGAGAGAAAATGTTCCAAAATACTAAAAAGAAAAATATAATTTTCTCTAAATTTCGTCATTGTTCTCCATAACGGTAGTTTTTATGTTGAAGGTAACCGCGCCCAAGTACTCATACATGATTTGTTTGCGTTTTCACGGTTCGCAAATATGAGGCAAGAAAAAATGTCAATGCATCGGGATCAACACACGTGCCGACGATCAAAGGGTCTCTCCCAGCCAAACAAACGTCATATTTCGTGAAAAACAGATATAACCTTAAGAAAAAATTCCCTCGCACTTCCCCGAGGGGGAGAGTGTGTAAGTGCGAATGCACGGTTGTTGATTGCGCGATTACGGTGGATATCGTGATCTTAATGAGTAGTCGAGAGATTACACACACGCACACAACTACAAAGAAAGATATTTCACTCGTTATTGCTGGTACCGTTGCCCGGTCCGCCATCATCGTTATCGAGATGCAGGACCAGCGACCGCTCTCGACGACGGCGCGCGCTCGACTAATACCCTCCCGCGCCACGCGGCCGCTACACGAGCGCCCTCACGCGTCGGAATGCGGAGCGCCCGCTACGCGAGCGAGAGCTCTCCCGCCCGAAGTGGAGAGGAGGCGCCCAACACCCGCAGTCACTGAGCGGAGAGAGGAGGAGGAGAGTAGCGCGCGCCCATCTCCCCCCGTTGCTAGGGAAGACGAGAAGCGCGCGCACCCGCAGCTGTTGCTATGCGGACGACGGCGGCGGACGATTCAGGCTCGCTTAAGAAGTGCATTCGCACTTAAAAAGTTCCCTTTCAAGCATATTGGAAGCCTTTGTTCACGCCCTGTGGGTTAACGCAAGGCGCGTAGTAATAAAAAAGAAAAAAACGTTGTGGTGAAAAATGAGTAACTCTGAGAAAAAGTAGCTTCATAAACTAACAAAAGGCGGTTACGTTCTAACGTTGAGAAGTGGAGCGCTCTGAGTTTATTTAAACTATACACGAGAGCGACCGAATTAGGTAGAAACCAACAGGAACGTGGAGCGCACGGACATGTCTTAGGGCCCTTAGGTGGCTTGAAAAACGCTATGGACACGACACATTCACACCCAAGAAACGCAACCAACGCAATCCCACAAACGCATGCGAGCCCTGATGACCTCTAACGTGAGCCGAGTGGATTGAGATCTCAGACCCCCACTAGATATAGAATATTTATCCCTACGACATCACGACATCACGACATCAACAGCATTTATCTATAAAAGCAGAAGTTACTTTACGAGTACTTTTAGATTGCAATCGGACAGCTTCGCTCAGAGATAACCCTTTCACTTGCTAATATATATTGTATTCCGGATGTGTTCAACGGTTTCGACTTTATCTAACTGCCTTTAAAGCATGTTTTGCCTGCAAAACACTCGTGCACCTTAAGGAAGCCGATTTAAGTAAAGAAGACTGCAGGCATTCACCCCCTGTACCGCGTTTTCCAATATTAATATGGTAGTGAACCAAGCACACTATAATAAACTGAAACATTTGTGCCTATAACTTTCATAACAAAGCTTTATTTATTTAAAAAGAACAGAGACAACCGCGGGGTGTCATTCAACCTTCCCCTTTATGTCGTGCGTGAACCGCCATTTTACGAAAAAAGCCCAATGGCTCGTCTGTGTAATCGGCGTGACCGTGTCTGAAGCTTCCCGCGTTTTCGAGTTTAAAACTCGCTCGCGCAAATGTTGATGCGCAGCCGACGGAGAGGGCGACACGGGTAAACCGTGGTAGTTGATGCGGCGGTCGTGATAGGCGCTATATGGTCTGTTCTCTGTGTTGCCCATTCCACCTAAGGTTTTATATTTCCACTAAACTGACAAATAATTGATTTCACGGGCTAATCTGCGGACTTAAGCTCTGAATAACACTTCGGCGAATACGTTTCCGTGTTCCTTCGGTTTAATCCTGATTGTTTAAAATTATTCTCTGTAATAAAAACATCTGTTACTAGCCCGATATCTCCGAAAGGACTATGTACAAATTTGATTGAAGCCAAGCAATTACTGTATAATTTTTAAAAAGCCAGGATACCGGAAATTTAGTTTTTAAATGATCAGCTACCCTCACCGCCACGGCAAAAGCAAAGCACGTGCCTTACCCCACGAGCAGTGACGATGTCTGATCTAGCCCACAGAAAATGTGAATTTGGCAGCCATTCTGGTTTTTGTGACGTGTGCAACCTAAGAATATTTGGCACGTAATACACATCAAAATTGTTAAAATAAAGGTCACCATCGAGGCCGTTATCCTAAAATATTCGCGGAACCCCAAAACATCAAAAGACAAGCCTAATTCGTTGCGCCCAAGAGCTTCTATTTCTCCTCCCTCGTTGCACAAACCTCCCTCTTTTTATTTTATTTCAAGAACCCCCATACTCCATTTTCCTATGAGATTTTCAATGTAGTACACCTAAAGTTCGTGTATAGTTTACTGCTATTATGCAGTCATTTTTTCGTGAAACTGGGTGCAAGAACAAATCAATAAAGCAACGGCTTTATGGCTTAAAACATAAACAAGCGTAATAAAGTAATACATACCGGAAATCGATGCTTGGAGAATTTACGCTGGAATGCAAGATTAACTTCGGTTATGTTCCGCCATAACCCGGCTGTCTCGAGGACCCATCAAGCAGAAAAGAGGTTTGACCGCGAGCAACATCGTTACTGGCATTCACCTTGATAAGCGATTCGACGCCGTCAGGCAGAAGAGGCGAAGATGGGAGCAAAAGCAAAAGAAAAGAGCGAAGTAGGGCGATAACTTTAAGCAAGACGCCGGGGTACGGGGAGGGGAGTGGGGGGACATAACGGGAGCACGCTTCACGACAGCATCAGCGTACTTCGCCGGCGGTCAGGCAGGTAAGCTGCCGGTGGGCAGGGTTACTAACACCTCACCAAACGACCGGTGAGCCAAGGCGTATCGAGCCGAGCGTAAGTCGTATTAGTGGCCATCTGCATGTTTAATACCAGCGCGCATGCCTGGCGTGACGCTGCCGGCGGCGAGGCGTCAAGGAGAGCGCTTAGCGCGTGCACGTCGGCCTCTCTCTCCCGCCTCCCTATCCATCCGCATCCCTTCTCCTTCTCTCCATCTTCAATCCGGGGCGCCTGGAATATCGCGAACTGACGTCGTTTTTCCCCTTGGAGGCACTGCTAGTCGCAGCGGAAGCGTTCGTCCCCTCTCCCCCTCCCTCTCATTTCCTCTTTCTCCGTCTCTTGGCCTGTACTGCCACCTTCGCCGCAATCTGCCCGCCTTCTCCGCGCAGCGGGCAACGTGTCCGGAGGAACCGCTAGCAATCGAAAATTTCTGGTAACCATGTTCCGCCCGAACGAGCTGGATGATGTGCACGGAGGCCTACATATGCGCGGAGCGGACGCAGAGCGGTTTGATGTGAAACAAAAGAGATAAACGTAGTACGAGCGGAAGCTTTATATGTTCGCGAAAATAGGGATACCTTAACTACGAATAGCGAAGCCGTATTTTACTGCTCAGCGACCATATTCGCTCATGATTTTCCTGAACTTTATCTTGTAGCACCCTGTTTTATGGTAATTGACAAGTTGGCGGCTAGTGGTCAATGGCCCTTTTAAACGAGAATCACTGGGAATATTGGCTAGTTCGTTATGTAATCCCTGGGGGAATTTATGGAAATAAAATACCGTGTTTTCTGCAGCGCCATCCCCATCGTTTTCGCGCTTTTGAGTATTCCTGAGCCGTGTCAAATATTCGTACCAAGAGCACGAAAACCCACTAGCACACCTCTGACCCAGTGTATGAATTTCGAATAAAGGATGAAGAGCGTTTGTCAATGTCTAATCCTGCCGTGGCTCTTGAACCAGCTCTACAATAATGGGTGGTTGTGCTTTGCCATTGTGACCGTACAATTACTTAACACAATTAATTTAAACTACAAACAGCAAGGGGACTAGGCTGTGCTCTAAACTGTGATCGTCCAGTGTAAGCCAAGCATTAAAGTTGCATTAACTTGATTGGCCACTGAAAAACAAATACTGTAGGAACTTATCAATGCTTGTGTACGATCCACGCAAGACTAGAAAGAAAAATAAGCAAAAGGAACAAGGAGTCAGTTATACGATTGACTGATTGATTGATTTGTTGATATGTTGATTCTGGTATTATCTTTGAATGCGAGAAATCACATGTGTCATGTCAGCAAAGAGGCTAATTAATCTTTTATATACTACTCTTAATCTCGGTGCTGCTGTTTGGGCAGGCTCAGATTAGATTCTGTTGGTAACATTGGGGTAGCCGTTTTATGATATATTCTTTTGTGATTTTCATCACCAGCATTCCTCCTCATCGCCTTCACGGCTTTGCAGCAATAATTTTTGTGGTAGTACTACCAGAACACAGGTGTATGCATCGACGGGGGAGCAGAATTTTGCAAGCTCAAAGTGAGCCGGAACCCGTTGAATGTGCGCGGGTAATTCATTTATATAATATATCAATAATAATACTAATAATAATATTGTTGTTGTTGTCGTCGTCGCCATCGTCATCGTCGTCGTTGTTGTTGCTGTCATGGTCGTCGTCGTCATCGTCGTCATCGTTGTTGTTGTTGTTGTTGTTGTTGTTGTTGTTGTTGTTGTCGTCGTCGTCGTCGTCGTCGTCGTCGTCGTCGTCGTCATCGTCGTCGTCGCTGTTGCCGTTGTTGTCGTCGTCGTCGTTGTTGTTGCTGTTGTTGTTGTTGCTGCTGTTGTCATCGTCGTCGTCAAGTGTTTATAAACATCTCCGAAATTGTTTTTGCGCTACGATAGTGGCGTGAACGGAAAGCGTTACTTCTATTTCCTTTTCAGTTTTAAGAAAATTTGCGCTAATGAGCACGTGTTGGAGAAAAATCATTCCTCTTCCAGCCCACCTTCAGGTAGCCTCATCCAATACTTCGTTACTCCAAACAAAGCTAGGGGAAAACAGCGACACACCTTGCGCGAATTACTGGCGCTCCGGTGTTCCCGCGAGCGCTGCACGAACTGCCTCGGGTCGTCATCTCCGCCAGAGCCGATATGACACGTTCCCTCCGGCCGGCCTTTCAACGCAAGCACGCACGCTACAATTTCCCCTCTCCTTCCCGTCTCTGGGCGGCCGCTATTTGCGCTCTCCTTCTCCTCCTCGCCATGGGTCGTCATCCCTTCGAGCCGAGGGAGGCGTCTCCAGGTGCTCTCGCGGCGGCAGCAGCCCTCCGAAGTGGCGACGGCGGCCGGAAGCGATTTAGACGGGCCCCCTAATTTCAATCTCCGGCGCCTGGTGCCCATCATCCCCACACTACCCGCGGCGGCCATCATCATTATCCCAAACCGCGCATGCACAGCGCGCCGGCGCTTCGCTGCCGCTGGGCCCGGAAAAGGTGTCTTCGTCAGTTGCTCAGGGACGAAGGGGAGGCCTCCAGGAGGGCCATCGTCAGGCTGCGACACGAACGCGCGTCCTCGCCCAAAGACAGTCGCTATCATGGTAACCGATGTGATTCGGACGTCACGCGTTATGCGCTAACGCAAAGTACGCTTTGAGCAAAGAGGCACGTCTGCGTACTGACCACCTCTCAGGCTTAAGTGACGTGTGGAGAATCTTCTTAAACTAATTGTTGTCTCTAAGTCAGCATCAAAAAGTTTTGGTCCAAAAAAACATACAACGAGTATAAAGTTGCTTGCCTTGTTGTTAGGATAAGCATTTACGTTACCTAACTTTCGGAATAAAGAACGGACGTTAGACCTAAGTCCACACTTTCATATTTAGCGTTGTCAAACCAAATCCGGTATACATGGAAGAAGTATTCATTTTATTGACTGTAATGCAAGTTGCGGGTGCCGGTTGACATCGTGAGACCTAGAAACGTAATGTTAGGCCTAAGCTCGTAGATAGTGCGCGGACACTCCTCGTTCACTGCCCTTCTCATTCGCTCTCAACGAATGTGGCTAACTACATCGCACGCGGTTGAATGTCGCATACATGCGCAACTTCCTCTTTAAGATGAAACGAGCTACGTGGCCACTCTGCCCACACTTTGATGTGCGAGAAACCCTCCAGCACCTGATCTGCGAATGTGCTCGATTCAGTGCTTTGGGACTGCCGCTTTCCGTGGACATTCAGCTAAAGGGCGTTTTAGGACCGTGGGCATATCCCAAGCGTGCTTTACGGGATACAAAAGCTACGGTAGAGTACCTGCAACACAAAGGTTTAGACCAGTCCCTGTGAAAAAC